>NW_027017442.1:0-92619 GCF_036013445.1 Caloenas nicobarica | reverse complement strand
CAGTAGAGCCCAGTAGAGCCCGACAGAGCCCGACAGAGCCCGACAGAGCCCGACAGAACCCGACAGAGCCCGACAGAGACCAGTTGAGCCCGACAGAGCCCGACAGAGCCCGACAGAGCCCGACAGAGCCCGACAGAGCCCGACAGAGCCCGACAGAGCCCGACAGAGCCCGACAGAGCCCAGTAGATCCCGACAGAGCCCGACAGAGCCCGACAGAGCCCGACAGAGCCCGACAGGGCCCGACAGAGCCCGACAGAGCCCGACAGGGCCCGACAGGGCCCGACAGAGCCCAGTAGAGCCCGACAGAGCCCGACAGAGCCCGACAGAGCCCGACAAGGCCCAGTAGAGCCCAGTAGAGCCCGACAGAGCCCAGTAGAGCCCGACAGAGCCCGACAGGGCCCGAGAGAGCCCGACAGGGCCCGACAGGGCCCGACAGAGCCTGACAGGGCCCGACAGAGCCCGACAGAGCCCAGTAGAGCCCGACAGAGCCCGACAGAGCCCGACAGAGCCCGACAGGGCCCGACAGGGCCCGACAGAGCCCAACAAGGCCCGACAGAGCCCGACAGAGCCCGACAGGGCCCGACAGGGCCCGACAGAGCCCAACAAGGCCCGACAGAGCCCGACAGAGCCCGACAGGGCCCGACAGAGCCCGACAGAGCCCGACAGGGCCCAGTAGAGCCCGACAGAGCCCGACAGGGCCCAGTAGAGCCCGACAGAGCCCGACAGAGCCCGACAGAGCCCGACAGGGCCCGACAGAGCCCGACAGAGCCCGACAGAGCCCGACAGGGCCCAGTAGAGCCCGACAGAGCCCGACAGGGCCCGACAGAGCCCGACAGAGCCCGACAGAGCCCGACAGGGCCCGACAGGGCCCGACAGGGACCGACAGGGCCCAGTAGAGCCCGACAGAGCCCGACAGAGCCCGACAGAACCCGACAGGGCCCAGTAGAGCCCGACAGAGCCCGACAGAGCCCGACAGAGCCCGACAGGGCCCGACAGAGCCCGACAGTGCCCGACAGAGCCCGACAGGGCCCGACAGAACCCAGTAGAGCCCGACAGAGCCCGACAGAGCCCGACAGGGCCCGACAGAGCCCGACAGAGCCCGACAGAGCCCGACAGGGCCCAGTAGAGCCCGACAGAGCCCGACAGGGCCCGACAGAGCCCGACAGAGCCCGACAGAGCCCGACAGAGCCCGACAGGGCCCAGTAGTGCCCGACAGAGCCCGACAGGGCCCAGTAGAGCCCGACAGAGCCCGACAGAGCCCGACAGAGCCCGACAGAGTCTGACAGGGCCCGACAGGGCCCAGTAGAGCCCGACAGAGCCCGACAGGGCCCGACAGAGCCCGACAGGGCCCGACAGGGCCCGACAGAGCCCGACAGGGCCCGACAGAGCCCGACAGAGCCCGACAGAGCCCGACAGGGCCCGACAGAGCCCGACAGAGCCCGACAGGGCCCAGTAGAGCCCGACAGAGCCCGACAGAGCCCAACAGAGCCCAGTAGACCCCGACAGAGCCCGACAGAGCCCGACAGAGCCCGACAGGGCCCGACAGGGCCCGACAGGGCCCGACAGAGCCCGACAGAGCCCGACAGAGCCCGACAGGGCCCAGTAGAGCCCGACAGAGCCCGACAGGGCCCATTAGAGCCCGACAGAGCCCGACAGAGCCCGACAGAGCCCGACAGGGCCCGACAGAGCCCGACAGAGCCCGACAGGGCCCGACAGGGCCCAGTAGAGCCCGACAGAGCCCGACAGGGCCCGACAGAGCCCGACAGAGCCCGACAGAGCCCGACAGGGCCCGACAGGGCCCGACAGGGACCGACAGGGCCCAGTAGAGCCCGACAGAGCCCGACAGAGCCCGACAGAACCCGACAGGGCCCAGTAGAGCCCGACAGAGCCCGACAGAGCCCGACAGAGCCCGACAGGGCCCGACAGAGCCCGACAGAGCCCGACAGAGCCCGACAGGGCCCGACAGGGCCCAGTAGAGCCCGACAGAGCCCGACAGAGCCCGACAGAGCCCGACAGGGCCCGACAGAGCCCGACAGAGCCCGACAGAGCCCGACAGGGCCCAGTAGAGCCCGACAGAGCCCGACAGAGCCCGACAGAGCCCGACAGGGCCCAGTAGAGCCCGACAGAGCCCGACAGAGCCCGACAGAGCCCGACAGGGCCCGACAGAGCCCGACAGAGCCCGACAGAGTCCGACAGGGCCCGACAGGGCCCAGTAGAGCCCGACAGAGCCCGACAGGGCCCGACAGAGCCCGACAGAGCCCGACAGGGCCCGACAGAGCCCGACAGAGCCCGACAGGGCCCGACAGAGCCCGACAGAGCCCGACAGGCCCGACAGGGCCCGACAGAGCCCGACAGGGCTCGACAGGGCCCGACAGGGCCCAGTAGAGCCCGACAGAGCCCGACAGAGCCCGACAGAGCCCGACAGGGCCCGACAGGGCCCGACAGAGCCCGACAGAACCCGACAGAGCCCGACAGAGACCAGTTGAGCCCGACAGAGCCCGACAGAGCCCGAGAGAGCCCGACAGGGCCCGACAGGGCCCAGTAGAGACCGACAGAGCCCGACAGAGCCCGACAGAGCCCGACAGAGCCCAGTAGATCCCGACAGAGCCCGACAGAGCCCGACAGAGCCCGACAGAGCCCAGTAGAGCCCGACAGAGCCCGACAGAGCCCGACAGAGCCCGACAGGGCCCGACAGAGCCCGACAGAGCCCAACAAGGCCCGACAGAGCCCGACAGAGCCCGACAGGGCCCGACAGGGCCCGACAGAGCCCAACAAGGCCCGACAGAGCCCGACAGAGCCCGACAGGGCCCGACAGAGCCCGACAGAGCCCGACAGGGCCCAGTAGAGCCCGACAGAGCCCGACAGGGCCCAGTAGAGCCCGACAGAGCCCGACAGAGCCCGACAGAGCCCGACAGGGCCCGACAGAGCCCGACAGAGCCCGACAGAGCCCGACAGGGCCCAGTAGAGCCCGACAGAGCCCGACAGGGCCCGACAGAGCCCGACAGAGCCCGACAGAGCCCGACAGGGCCCGACAGGGCCCGACAGGGACCGACAGGGCCCAGTAGAGCCCGACAGAGCCCGACAGAGCCCGACAGAACCCGACAGGGCCCAGTAGAGCCCGACAGAGCCCGACAGAGCCCGACAGAGCCCGACAGGGCCCGACAGAGCCCGACAGTGCCCGACAGAGCCCGACAGGGCCCGACAGAACCCAGTAGAGCCCGACAGAGCCCGACAGAGCCCGACAGGGCCCGACAGAGCCCGACAGAGCCCGACAGAGCCCGACAGGGCCCAGTAGAGCCCGACAGAGCCCGACAGGGCCCGACAGAGCCCGACAGAGCCCGACAGAGCCCGACAGAGCCCGACAGGGCCCAGTAGTGCCCGACAGAGCCCGACAGGGCCCAGTAGAGCCCGACAGAGCCCGACAGAGCCCGACAGAGCCCGACAGAGTCTGACAGGGCCCGACAGGGCCCAGTAGAGCCCGACAGAGCCCGACAGGGCCCGACAGAGCCCGACAGGGCCCGACAGGGCCCGACAGAGCCCGACAGGGCCCGACAGAGCCCGACAGAGCCCGACAGAGCCCGACAGGGCCCGACAGAGCCCGACAGAGCCCGACAGGGCCCAGTAGAGCCCGACAGAGCCCGACAGAGCCCAACAGAGCCCAGTAGACCCCGACAGAGCCCGACAGAGCCCGACAGAGCCCGACAGGGCCCGACAGGGCCCGACAGGGCCCGACAGAGCCCGACAGAGCCCGACAGGGCCCAGTAGAGCCCGACAGAGCCCGACAGGGCCCATTAGAGCCCGACAGAGCCCGACAGAGCCCGACAGAGCCCGACAGGGCCCGACAGAGCCCGACAGAGCCCGACAGGGCCCGACAGGGCCCAGTAGAGCCCGACAGAGCCCGACAGGGCCCGACAGAGCCCGACAGAGCCCGACAGAGCCCGACAGGGCCCGACAGGGCCCGACAGGGACCGACAGGGCCCAGTAGAGCCCGACAGAGCCCGACAGAGCCCGACAGAACCCGACAGGGCCCAGTAGAGCCCGACAGAGCCCGACAGAGCCCGACAGAGCCCGACAGGGCCCGACAGAGCCCGACAGAGCCCGACAGAGCCCGACAGGGCCCGACAGGGCCCAGTAGAGCCCGACAGAGCCCGACAGAGCCCGACAGAGCCCGACAGGGCCCGACAGAGCCCGACAGAGCCCGACAGAGCCCGACAGGGCCCAGTAGAGCCCGACAGAGCCCGACAGAGCCCGACAGAGCCCGACAGGGCCCAGTAGAGCCCGACAGAGCCCGACAGAGCCCGACAGAGCCCGACAGGGCCCGACAGAGCCCGACAGAGCCCGACAGAGTCCGACAGGGCCCGACAGGGCCCAGTAGAGCCCGACAGAGCCCGACAGGGCCCGACAGAGCCCGACAGAGCCCGACAGGGCCCGACAGAGCCCGACAGAGCCCGACAGGGCCCGACAGAGCCCGACAGAGCCCGACAGGGCCCGACAGGGCCCGACAGAGCCCGACAGGGCTCGACAGGGCCCGACAGGGCCCAGTAGAGCCCGACAGAGCCCGACAGAGCCCGACAGAGCCCGACAGGGCCCGACAGGGCCCGACAGAGCCCGACAGAACCCGACAGAGCCCGACAGAGACCAGTTGAGCCCGACAGAGCCCGACAGAGCCCGAGAGAGCCCGACAGGGCCCGACAGGGCCCAGTAGAGACCGACAGAGCCCGACAGAGCCCGACAGAGCCCGACAGAGCCCAGTAGATCCCGACAGAGCCCGACAGAGCCCGACAGGGCCCGACAGAGCCCGACAGAGCCCGACAGAGCCCGACAGGGCCCGACAGGACCCAGTAGAGCCCGACAGAGCCCGACAGAGCCCGACAGGGCCCGACAGGGCCCGACAGAGCCCGACAGAGCCCGACAGGGCCCAGTAGAGCCCGACAGAGCCCGACAGGGCCCGACAGAGCCCGACAGAGCCCGACAGAGCCCGACAGAGCCCGACAGGGCCCAGTAGAGCCCGACAGAGCCCGACAGAGCCCGACAGGGCCCGACAGAGCCCGACAGAGCCCGAAAGAGTCCGACAGGGCCCGACAGGGCCCAGTAGAGCCCGACAGAGCCCGACAGGGCCCGACAGAGCCCGACAGGGCCCGACAGAGCCCGACAGAGCCCGACAGAGCCCGACAGGGCCCAGTAGAGCCCAGTAGAGCCCGACAGAGCCCAGTAGAGCCCGACAGAGCCCGACAGGGCCCGACAGAGCCCGACAGGGCCCGACAGAGCCCGACAGAGCCCGACAGAGCCCGACAGGGCCCGACAGAGCCCGACAGAGCCCGACAGGGCCCAGTAGAGCCCGACAGAGCCCGACAGAGCCCGACAGAGCCCGACAGAGCCCGACAGGGCCCGACAGAGCCCGACAGAGCCCGACAGGGCCCAGTAGAGCCCGACAGAGCCCGACAGGGCCCAGTAGAGCCCGACAGAGCCCGACAGAGCCCGACAGAGCCCGACAGGGCCCGACAGAGCCCGACAGGGCCCGACAGGGCCCAGTAGAGCCCGACAGAGCCCGACAGGGCCCGACAGAGCCCGACAGAGCCCGACAGAGCCCGACAGGGCCCGACAGAGCCCGACAGGGCCCGACAGGGCCCGACAGGGACCGACAGGGCCCAGTAGAGCCCGACAGAGCCCGACAGAGCCCGACAGAGCCCGACAGGGCCCGACAGAGCCCGACAGAGCCCGACAGAGCCCGACAGGGCCCGACAGGGCCCAGTAGAGCCCGACAGAGCCCGACAGGGCCCGACAGAGCCCGATAGAGCCCGACAGGGCCCAGTAGAGCCCGACAGAGCCCGACAGAGCCCGACAGAGGCCGACAGGGCCCGACAGAGCCCGACAGAGCCCGACAGAGTCCGACAGGGCCCGACAGGGCCCCGTAGAGCCCGACAGAGCCCGACAGGGCCCGACAGGGCCCGACAGAGCCCGACAGGGCCCAACAGAGCCCGACAGAGCCCGACAGGGCCCGACAGAGCCCGACAGAGCCCGACAGGGTCCGACAGAGCCCGACAGAGCCCGACAGAGCCCAGTAGAGCCCGACAGAGCCCGACAGAGCCCGACAGAGCCCGACAGGGCCCGACAGAGCCCGACAGGGCCCGACAGGGCCCGACAGAGCCCGACAGAGCCCGACAGGGCCCGACAGAGCCCGACAGGGCCCAGTAGAGCCCGACAGAGCCCGACAGAGCCCGACAGAGCCCAGTAGAGCCCGACAGAGCCCGACAGGGCCCGACAGGGCCCGACAGGGCACAGTAGAGCCCGACAGAGCCCGACAGAGCTCAGTAGAGCCCAGTAGAGCCCGACAGAGCCCGACAGAGCCCGACAGAGCCCGACAGAGCCCGACAGGGCCCGACAGGGCCCGACAGGGCCCGACAGAGCCCGACAGGGCTCGACAGGGCCCGACAGGGCCCAGTAGAGCCCGACAGAGCCCGACAGAGCCCGACAGGGCCCGACAGAGCCCGACAGGGCCCAGTAGAGCCCGACAGAGCCCGACAGAGCCCGACAGAACCCGACAGAGCCCGACAGAGCCCAGTAGAGTCCGACAGAGCCCGACAGAGCCCGACAGAGCCCGACAGGGCCCGACAGGGCCCGACAGGGCCCAGTAGAGCCCGACAGAGCCCGACAGAACCCGACAGAGCCCGACAGAGCCCGACAGGGCCCAGTAGAACCCGACAGAGCCCGACAGAGCCCGACAGAGCCCGACAGAGCCCGACAGAGCCCGACAGGGCCCGACAGGGCCCGACAGAGCCCGACAGAGCCCGACAGGGCCCGACAGGGCCCAGTAGAGCCCGACAGAGCCCGACAGAGCCCAGTAGAGCCCAGTAGAGCCCGACAGAGCCCGACAGAGCCCGACAGAGCCCGACAGAACCCGACAGAGCCCGACAGAGACCAGTTGAGCCCGACAGAGCCCGACAGAGCCCGAGAGAGCCCGACAGGGCCCGACAGAGCCCGACAGAGCCCGACAGAGCCCGACAGAGCCCGACAGGGCCCGACAGGACCCAGTAGAGCCCGACAGAGCCCGACAGAGCCCGACAGAGCCCGACAGGGCCCGACAGAGCCCGACAGAGCCCGACAGAGCCCGACAGAGCCCGACAGGGCCCAGTAGAGCCCGACAGAGCCCGACAGAGCCCGACAGAGCCCGACAGGGCCCGACAGAGCCCGACAGAGCCCGACAGAGCCCGACAAAGCCCGACAGGGCCCAGTAGAGCCCGACAGAGCCCGACAGGGCCCGACAGAGCCCGACAGAGCCCGACAGAGCCCGACAGGGCCCAGTAGAGCCCGACAGAGCCCGACAGAGCCCGACAGGGCCCGACAGAGCCCGACAGAGCCCGACAGAGTCCGACAGGGCCCGACAGGGCCCAGTAGAGCCCGACAGAGCCCGACAGGGCCCGACAGAGCCCGACAGGGCCCGACAGGGCCCGACAGAGCCCGACAGGGCCCGACAGAGCCCGACAGAGCCCGACAGAGCCCGACAGGGCCCAGTAGAGCCCAGTAGAGCCCGACAGAGCCCAGTAGAGCCCGACAGAGCCCGACAGGGCCCGACAGAGCCCGACAGGGCCCGACAGAGCCCGACAGAGCCCGACAGAGCCCGACAGAGCCCGACAGGGCCCAGTAGAGCCCGACAGAGCCCGACAGAGCCCGACAGAGCCCGACAGAGTCTGACAGGGCCCGACAGAGCCCGACAGAGCCCGACAGGGCCCAGTAGAGCCCGACAGAGCCCGACAGGGCCCAGTAGAGCCCGACAGAGCCCGACAGAGCCCGACAGAGCCCGACAGGGCCCGACAGAGCCCGACAGGGCCCGACAGGGCCCAGTAGAGCCCGACAGAGCCCGACAGGGCCCGACAGAGCCCGACAGAGCCCGACAGAGCCCGACAGGGCCCGACAGAGCCCGACAGGGCCCGACAGGGCCCGACAGGGACCGACAGGGCCCAGTAGAGCCCGACAGAGCCCGACAGAGCCCGACAGAACCCGACAGGGCCCAGTAGAGCCCGACAGAGCCCGACAGAGCCCGACAGAGCCCGACAGGGCCCGACAGAGCCCGACAGAGCCCGACAGAGCCCGACAGGGCCCGACAGGGCCCAGTAGAGCCCGACAGAGCCCGACAGAGCCCGACAGGGCCCGACAGAGCCCGACAGAGCCCGACAGAGCCCGACAGGGCCCGACAGGGCCCAGTAGAGCCCGACAGGGCCCGACAGAGCCCGACAGAGCCCGACAGGGCCCAGTAGAGCCCGACAGGGCCCGACAGAGCCCGACAGAGCCCGACAGGGCCCGACAGAGCCCGACAGGGCCCGACAGGGCCCGACAGGGCCCGACAGAGCGCGACAGGGCCCAGTAGAGCCCGACAGAGCCCGACAGAGCCCGACAGAGCCCAGTAGAGCCCGACAGAGCCCGACAGGGCCCGACAGGGCCCGATAGGGCACAGTAGAGCCCGACAGAGCCCGACAGAGCTCAGTAGAGCCCAGTAGAGCCCGACAGAGCCCGACAGAGCCCGACAGAGCCCGACAGGGCCCGACAGAGCCCGACAGAGCCCGACAGGGCCCGACAGGGCCCGACAGAGCCCGACAGGGCTCGACAGGGCCCGACAGGGCCCAGTAGAGCCCGACAGAGCCCGACAGAGCCCGACAGAGCCCGACAGGGCCCGACAGAGCCCGACAGGGCCCAGTAGAGCCCGACAGAGCCCGACAGAGCCCGACAGAGCCCGACAGAACCCGACAGAGCCCGACAGAGCCCAGTAGAGTCCGACAGAGCCCGACAGAGCCCGACAGAACCCGACAGGGCCCGACAGGGCCCGACAGGGCCCAGTAGAGCCCGACAGAGCCCGAAAGAACCCGACAGAGCCCGACAGAGCCCGACAGGGCCCACTAGAACCCGACAGAGCCCGACAGAGCCCGACAGAGCCCGACAGAACCCGACAGAGCCCGACAGAGCCCGACAGAGCCCGACAGGGCCCGACAGGGCCCGACAGAGCCCGACAGGGCCCGACAGGGCCCAGTAGAGCCCGACAGAGCCCGACAGAGCCCAGTAGAGCCCAGTAGAGCCCGACAGAGCCCGACAGAGCCCGACAGAACCCGACAGAGCCCGACAGAGACCAGTTGAGCCCGACAGAGCCCGACAGAGCCCGAGAGAGCCCGACAGGGCCCGACAGGGCCCAGTAGAGCCCGACAGAGCCCGACAGGGCCCGACAGAGCCCGACAGAGCCCAGTAGATCCCGACAGAGCCCGACAGAGCCCGACAGAGCCCGACAGGGCCCGACAGGGCCCGACAGGGCCCGACAGAGCCCAGTAGAGCCCGACAGAGCCCGACAGAGCCCGACAGAGCCCGACAGGGCCCAGTAGAGCCCAGTAGAGCCCGACAGAGCCCAGTAGAGCCCGACAGAGCCCGACAGGGCCCGACAGAGCCCGACAGGGCCCGACAGGGCCCGACAGAGCCCGACAGGGCCCGACAGAGCCCGACAGAGCCCGACAGGGCCCGACAGAGCCCGACAGGGCCCAGTAGAGCCCGACAGGGCCCGACAGGGCCCGAAAGAGCCCGACAGAGCCCGACAGAGCCCGACAGAGCCCGACAGGGCCCGACAGAGCCCGACAGAGCCCAACAAGGCCCGACAGAGCCCGACAGAGCCCGACAGGGCCCGACAGAGCCCGACAGAGCCCGACAGAGCCCGACAGGGCACAGTAGAGCCCGACAGAGCCCGACAGGGCCCAGTAGAGCCCGACAGAGCCCGACAGAGCCCGACAGAGCCCGACAGGGCCCGACAGAGCCCGACAGAGCCCGACAGAGCCCGACAGGGCCCAGTAGAGCCCGACAGAGCCCGACAGGGCCCGACAGAGCCCGACAGAGCCCGACAGAGCCCGACAGGGCCCGACAGAGCCCGACAGGGCCCGACAGGGCCCGACAGGGACCGACAGGGCCCAGTAGAGCCCGACAGAGCCCGACAGAGCCCGACAGAACCCGACAGGGCCCAGTAGAGACCGACAGAGCCCGACAGAGCCCGACAGGGCCCGACAGAGCCCGACAGAGCCCGACAGAGCCCGACAGGGCCCAGTAGAGCCCGACAGAGCCCGACAGAGCCCGACAGAGCCCGACAGGGCCCGACAGAGCCCGACAGAGCCCGACAGAGCCCGACAGGGCCCGACAGGGCCCAGTAGAGCCCGACAGAGCCCGACAGGGCCCGACAGAGCCCGACAGAGCCCGACAGAGCCCGACAGAGCCCGACAGGGCCCGACAGGGCCCGACAGGGCCCGACAGAGCCCGACAGAGCCCGACAGAGCCCGACAGGGCCCGACAGGGCCCAGTAGAGCCCGACAGAGCCCGACAGAGCCCGACAGAGCCCGACAGGGCCCGACAGAGCCCGACAGAGCCCGACAGAGCCCGACAGGGCCCAGTAGAGCCCGACAGAGCCCGACAGAGCCCGACAGAGCCCGACAGGGCCCAGTAGAGCCCGACAGAGCCCGACAGAGCCCGACAGAGCCCGACAGGGCCCGACAGAGCCCGACAGAGCCCGACAGAGTCCGACAGGGCCCGACAGGGCCCAGTAGAGCCCGACAGAGCCCGACAGGGCCCGACAGAGCCCGACAGAGCCCGACAGGGCCCGACAGAGCCCGACAGAGCCCGACAGGGCCCGACAGAGCCCGACAGAGCCCGACAGGGCCCGACAGGGCCCGACAGAGCCCGACAGGGCTCGACAGGGCCCGACAGGGCCCAGTAGAGCCCGACAGAGCCCGACAGAGCCCGACAGAGCCCGACAGGGCCCGACAGGGCCCGACAGAGCCCGACAGAACCCGACAGAGCCCGACAGAGACCAGTTGAGCCCGACAGAGCCCGACAGAGCCCGAGAGAGCCCGACAGGGCCCGACAGGGCCCAGTAGAGACCGACAGAGCCCGACAGAGCCCGACAGAGCCCGACAGAGCCCAGTAGATCCCGACAGAGCCCGACAGAGCCCGACAGGGCCCGACAGAGCCCGACAGAGCCCGACAGAGCCCGACAGGGCCCGACAGGACCCAGTAGAGCCCGACAGAGCCCGACAGAGCCCGACAGGGCCCGACAGGGCCCGACAGAGCCCGACAGAGCCCGACAGGGCCCAGTAGAGCCCGACAGAGCCCGACAGGGCCCGACAGAGCCCGACAGAGCCCGACAGAGCCCGACAGAGCCCGACAGGGCCCAGTAGAGCCCGACAGAGCCCGACAGAGCCCGACAGGGCCCGACAGAGCCCGACAGAGCCCGAAAGAGTCCGACAGGGCCCGACAGGGCCCAGTAGAGCCCGACAGAGCCCGACAGGGCCCGACAGAGCCCGACAGGGCCCGACAGAGCCCGACAGAGCCCGACAGAGCCCGACAGGGCCCAGTAGAGCCCAGTAGAGCCCGACAGAGCCCAGTAGAGCCCGACAGAGCCCGACAGGGCCCGACAGAGCCCGACAGGGCCCGACAGAGCCCGACAGAGCCCGACAGAGCCCGACAGGGCCCGACAGAGCCCGACAGGGCCCAGTAGAGCCCGACAGAGCCCGACAGAGCCCGACAGAGCCCGACAGAGCCCGACAGGGCCCGACAGAGCCCGACAGAGCCCGACAGGGCCCAGTAGAGCCCGACAGAGCCCGACAGGGCCCAGTAGAGCCCGACAGAGCCCGACAGAGCCCGACAGAGCCCGACAGGGCCCGACAGAGCCCGACAGGGCCCGACAGGGCCCAGTAGAGCCCGACAGAGCCCGACAGGGCCCGACAGAGCCCGACAGAGCCCGACAGAGCCCGACAGGGCCCGACAGAGCCCGACAGGGCCCGACAGGGCCCGACAGGGACCGACAGGGCCCAGTAGAGCCCGACAGAGCCCGACAGAGCCCGACAGAGCCCGACAGGGCCCGACAGAGCCCGACAGAGCCCGACAGAGCCCGACAGGGCCCGACAGGGCCCAGTAGAGCCCGACAGAGCCCGACAGGGCCCGACAGAGCCCGATAGAGCCCGACAGGGCCCAGTAGAGCCCGACAGAGCCCGACAGAGCCCGACAGAGGCCGACAGGGCCCGACAGAGCCCGACAGAGCCCGACAGAGTCCGACAGGGCCCGACAGGGCCCCGTAGAGCCCGACAGAGCCCGACAGGGCCCGACAGGGCCCGACAGAGCCCGACAGGGCCCAACAGAGCCCGACAGAGCCCGACAGGGCCCGACAGAGCCCGACAGAGCCCGACAGGGTCCGACAGAGCCCGACAGAGCCCGACAGAGCCCAGTAGAGCCCGACAGAGCCCGACAGAGCCCGACAGAGCCCGACAGGGCCCGACAGAGCCCGACAGGGCCCGACAGGGCCCGACAGAGCCCGACAGAGCCCGACAGGGCCCGACAGAGCCCGACAGGGCCCAGTAGAGCCCGACAGAGCCCGACAGAGCCCGACAGAGCCCAGTAGAGCCCGACAGAGCCCGACAGGGCCCGACAGGGCCCGACAGGGCACAGTAGAGCCCGACAGAGCCCGACAGAGCTCAGTAGAGCCCAGTAGAGCCCGACAGAGCCCGACAGAGCCCGACAGAGCCCGACAGAGCCCGACAGGGCCCGACAGGGCCCGACAGGGCCCGACAGAGCCCGACAGGGCTCGACAGGGCCCGACAGGGCCCAGTAGAGCCCGACAGAGCCCGACAGAGCCCGACAGGGCCCGACAGAGCCCGACAGGGCCCAGTAGAGCCCGACAGAGCCCGACAGAGCCCGACAGAACCCGACAGAGCCCGACAGAGCCCAGTAGAGTCCGACAGAGCCCGACAGAGCCCGACAGAGCCCGACAGGGCCCGACAGGGCCCGACAGGGCCCAGTAGAGCCCGACAGAGCCCGACAGAACCCGACAGAGCCCGACAGAGCCCGACAGGGCCCAGTAGAACCCGACAGAGCCCGACAGAGCCCGACAGAGCCCGACAGAGCCCGACAGAGCCCGACAGAGCCCGACAGAGCCCGACAGGGCCCGACAGGGCCCGACAGAGCCCGACAGAGCCCGACAGGGCCCGACAGGGCCCAGTAGAGCCCGACAGAGCCCGACAGAGCCCAGTAGAGCCCAGTAGAGCCCGACAGAGCCCGACAGAGCCCGACAGAGCCCGACAGAACCCGACAGAGCCCGACAGAGACCAGTTGAGCCCGACAGAGCCCGACAGAGCCCGAGAGAGCCCGACAGGGCCCGACAGAGCCCGACAGAGCCCGACAGAGCCCGACAGAGCCCGACAGGGCCCGACAGGACCCAGTAGAGCCCGACAGAGCCCGACAGAGCCCGACAGAGCCCGACAGGGCCCGACAGAGCCCGACAGAGCCCGACAGAGCCCGACAGAGCCCGACAGGGCCCAGTAGAGCCCGACAGAGCCCGACAGAGCCCGACAGAGCCCGACAGGGCCCGACAGAGCCCGACAGAGCCCGACAGAGCCCGACAAAGCCCGACAGGGCCCAGTAGAGCCCGACAGAGCCCGACAGGGCCCGACAGAGCCCGACAGAGCCCGACAGAGCCCGACAGGGCCCAGTAGAGCCCGACAGAGCCCGACAGAGCCCGACAGGGCCCGACAGAGCCCGACAGAGCCCGACAGAGTCCGACAGGGCCCGACAGGGCCCAGTAGAGCCCGACAGAGCCCGACAGGGCCCGACAGAGCCCGACAGGGCCCGACAGGGCCCGACAGAGCCCGACAGGGCCCGACAGAGCCCGACAGAGCCCGACAGAGCCCGACAGGGCCCAGTAGAGCCCAGTAGAGCCCGACAGAGCCCAGTAGAGCCCGACAGAGCCCGACAGGGCCCGACAGAGCCCGACAGGGCCCGACAGAGCCCGACAGAGCCCGACAGAGCCCGACAGAGCCCGACAGAGCCCGACAGAGCCCGACAGGGCCCAGTAGAGCCCGACAGAGCCCGACAGAGCCCGACAGAGCCCGACAGAGTCTGACAGGGCCCGACAGAGCCCGACAGAGCCCGACAGGGCCCAGTAGAGCCCGACAGAGCCCGACAGGGCCCAGTAGAGCCCGACAGAGCCCGACAGAGCCCGACAGAGCCCGACAGGGCCCGACAGAGCCCGACAGGGCCCGACAGGGCCCAGTAGAGCCCGACAGAGCCCGACAGGGCCCGACAGAGCCCGACAGAGCCCGACAGAGCCCGACAGGGCCCGACAGAGCCCGACAGGGCCCGACAGGGCCCGACAGGGACCGACAGGGCCCAGTAGAGCCCGACAGAGCCCGACAGAGCCCGACAGAACCCGACAGGGCCCAGTAGAGCCCGACAGAGCCCGACAGAGCCCGACAGAGCCCGACAGGGCCCGACAGAGCCCGACAGAGCCCGACAGAGCCCGACAGGGCCCGACAGGGCCCAGTAGAGCCCGACAGAGCCCGACAGAGCCCGACAGGGCCCGACAGAGCCCGACAGAGCCCGACAGAGCCCGACAGGGCCCGACAGGGCCCAGTAGAGCCCGACAGGGCCCGACAGAGCCCGACAGAGCCCGACAGGGCCCAGTAGAGCCCGACAGGGCCCGACAGAGCCCGACAGAGCCCGACAGGGCCCGACAGAGCCCGACAGGGCCCGACAGGGCCCGACAGGGCCCGACAGAGCGCGACAGGGCCCGACAGAGCCCGACAGGGCCCAGTAGAGCCCGACAGAGCCCGACAGAGCCCGACAGAGCCCAGTAGAGCCCGACAGAGCCCGACAGGGCCCGACAGGGCCCGATAGGGCACAGTAGAGCCCGACAGAGCCCGACAGAGCTCAGTAGAGCCCAGTAGAGCCCGACAGAGCCCGACAGAGCCCGACAGAGCCCGACAGGGCCCGACAGAGCCCGACAGAGCCCGACAGGGCCCGACAGGGCCCGACAGAGCCCGACAGGGCTCGACAGGGCCCGACAGGGCCCAGTAGAGCCCGACAGAGCCCGACAGAGCCCGACAGAGCCCGACAGGGCCCGACAGAGCCCGACAGGGCCCAGTAGAGCCCGACAGAGCCCGACAGAGCCCGACAGAGCCCGACAGAACCCGACAGAGCCCGACAGAGCCCAGTAGAGTCCGACAGAGCCCGACAGAGCCCGACAGAACCCGACAGGGCCCGACAGGGCCCGACAGGGCCCAGTAGAGCCCGACAGAGCCCGAAAGAACCCGACAGAGCCCGACAGAGCCCGACAGGGCCCAGTAGAACCCGACAGAGCCCGACAGAGCCCGACAGAGCCCGACAGAACCCGACAGAGCCCGACAGAGCCCGACAGAGCCCGACAGGGCCCGACAGGGCCCGACAGAGCCCGACAGGGCCCGACAGGGCCCAGTAGAGCCCGACAGAGCCCGACAGAGCCCAGTAGAGCCCAGTAGAGCCCGACAGAGCCCGACAGAGCCCGACAGAACCCGACAGAGCCCGACAGAGACCAGTTGAGCCCGACAGAGCCCGACAGAGCCCGAGAGAGCCCGACAGGGCCCGACAGGGCCCAGTAGAGCCCGACAGAGCCCGACAGGGCCCGACAGAGCCCGACAGAGCCCAGTAGATCCCGACAGAGCCCGACAGAGCCCGACAGAGCCCGACAGGGCCCGACAGGGCCCGACAGGGCCCGACAGAGCCCAGTAGAGCCCGACAGAGCCCGACAGAGCCCGACAGAGCCCGACAGGGCCCAGTAGAGCCCAGTAGAGCCCGACAGAGCCCAGTAGAGCCCGACAGAGCCCGACAGGGCCCGACAGAGCCCGACAGGGCCCGACAGGGCCCGACAGAGCCCGACAGGGCCCGACAGAGCCCGACAGAGCCCGACAGGGCCCGACAGAGCCCGACAGGGCCCAGTAGAGCCCGACAGGGCCCGACAGGGCCCGAAAGAGCCCGACAGAGCCCGACAGAGCCCGACAGAGCCCGACAGGGCCCGACAGAGCCCGACAGAGCCCAACAAGGCCCGACAGAGCCCGACAGAGCCCGACAGGGCCCGACAGAGCCCGACAGAGCCCGACAGAGCCCGACAGGGCACAGTAGAGCCCGACAGAGCCCGACAGGGCCCAGTAGAGCCCGACAGAGCCCGACAGAGCCCGACAGAGCCCGACAGGGCCCGACAGAGCCCGACAGAGCCCGACAGAGCCCGACAGGGCCCAGTAGAGCCCGACAGAGCCCGACAGGGCCCGACAGAGCCCGACAGAGCCCGACAGAGCCCGACAGGGCCCGACAGAGCCCGACAGGGCCCGACAGGGCCCGACAGGGACCGACAGGGCCCAGTAGAGCCCGACAGAGCCCGACAGAGCCCGACAGAACCCGACAGGGCCCAGTAGAGACCGACAGAGCCCGACAGAGCCCGACAGGGCCCGACAGAGCCCGACAGAGCCCGACAGAGCCCGACAGGGCCCAGTAGAGCCCGACAGAGCCCGACAGAGCCCGACAGAGCCCGACAGGGCCCGACAGAGCCCGACAGAGCCCGACAGAGCCCGACAGGGCCCGACAGGGCCCAGTAGAGCCCGACAGAGCCCGACAGGGCCCGACAGAGCCCGACAGAGCCCGACAGAGCCCGACAGAGCCCGACAGGGCCCGACAGGGCCCGACAGGGCCCGACAGAGCCCGACAGAGCCCGACAGAGCCCGACAGGGCCCGACAGGGCCCAGTAGAGCCCGACAGAGCCCGACAGGGCCCGACAGAGCCCGACAGAGCCCGACAGAGCCCGACAGGGCCCGACAGAGCCCGACAGGGCCCAACAGGGCCCGACAGGGACCGACAGGGCCCAGTAGAGCCCGACAGAGCCCGACAGAGCCCGACAGAACCCGACAGGGCCCAGTAGAGCCCGACAGAGCCCGACAGGGCCCGACAGAGCCCGACAGAGCCCGACAGGGCCCAGTAGAGCCCGACAGAGCCCGACAGGGCCCGACAGAGCCCGACAGAGCCCGACAGAGCCCGACAGGGCCCGACAGGGCCCAGTAGAGCCCGACAGAGCCCGACAGAGCCCGACAGAGCCCGACGGGGCCCGACAGAGCCCGACAGAGCCCGACAGGGCCCGACAGGGCCCGACAGGGCCCAGTAGAGCCCGACAGAGCCCGACAGGGCCCGACAGAGCCCGACAGAGCCCGACAGAGCCCGACAGGGCCCAGTAGAGCCCGACAGAGCCCGACAGAGCCCGACAGAGGCCGACAGGGCCCGACAGAGCCCGACAGAGCCCGACAGAGTCCGACAGGGCCCGACAGGGCCCAGTAGAGCCCGACAGAGCCCGACAGGGCCCGACAGAGCCCGACAGGGCCCGACAGGGCCCGACAGAGCCCGACAGGGCCCGACAGAGCCCGACAGAGCCCGACAGGGCCCGACAGAGCCCGACAGAGCCCGACAGAGCCCAGTAGAGCCCGACAGAGCCCGACAGAGCCCGACAGAGCCCGACAGGACCCGATAGAGCCCGACAGGGCCCGACAGGGCCCGACAGAGCCCGACAGAGCCCGACAGAGCCCGACAGGGCCCGACAGAGCCCGACAGGGCCCAGTAGAGCCCGACAGAGCCCGACAGAGCCCGACAGAGCCCAGTAGAGCCCGACAGAGCCCGACAGGGCCCGACAGAGCCCGACAGGGCCCGACAGGGCCCGACAGAGCCCGACAGGGCCCGACAGGGCCCGACAGGGCCCAGTAGAGCCCGACAGAGCCCGACAGAGCCCAGTAGAGCCCAGTAGAGCCCGACAGAGCCCGACAGAGCCTGACAGAGCCCGACAGGGCCCGACAGGGCCCGACAGAGCCCGACAGAGCCCGACAGGGCCCAGTAGAGCCCGACAGAGCCCGACAGAGCCCGACAGAGCCCGACAGGGCCCAGTAGAGCCCGACAGAGCCCGACAGAGCCCGACAGGGCCCGACAGGGCCCGACAGAGCCCGACAGAGCCCGACAGGGACCGACAGAGCCCGACAGGGCCCGACAGAGCCCGACAGAGCTCGACAGGGCTCGTCAGGGCCCGACAGAGCCCAGTTTAGCCCAGTAGAGCCCGACAGAGCCCGACAGAGCCCGACAGGGCCCGACAGAGCCCGACAGGGCCCGACAGAGCCCGACAGAGCCCGACAGGGCCCGACAGAGCCCGACAGAGCCCGACAGAGCCTGACAGAGCCCGACAGAGCCCAGTAGAGCCCGACAGAGCCCGACAGAGCCCGACAGAGCCCGACAGAGCCCGACAGGGCCCAGTAGAGCCCGACAGAGCCCGACAGAGCCCGACAGAGGCCGACAGGGCCCGACAGAGCCCGACAGAACCCGACAGAGCCCGACAGAGACCAGTTGAGCCCGACAGAGCCCGACAGAGCCCGAGAGAGCCCGACAGGGCCCGACAGGGCCCAGTAGAGCCCGACAGAGCCCGACAGAGCCCGACAGAGCTCAGTAGATCCCGACAGAGCCCGACAGAGCCCGACAGAGCCCGACAGGGCCCGACAGAGCCCGACAGAGCCCGACAGGGCCCGACAGGGCCCGACAGGGCCCGAGAGAGCCCAGTAGAGCCCGACAGAGCCCGACAGAGCCCGACAGAGCCCGACAGGGCCCAGTAGAGCCCAGTAGAGCCCGACAGAGCCCAGTAGAGCCCGACAGAGCCCGACAGGGCCCGACAGAGCCCGACAGGGCCCGACAGGGCCCGACAGAGCCCGACAGGGCCCGACAGAGCCCGACAGAGCCCGACAGAGCCCGACAGGGCCCGACAGAGCCCGACAGGGCCCAGTAGAGCCCGACAGGGCCCGACAGGGCCCGACAGAGCCCGACAGAGCCCGACAGAGCCCGACAGAGCCCGACAGGGCCCGACAGAGCCCAACAAGGCCCGACAGAGCCCGACAGAGCCCGACAGGGCCCGACAGAGCCCGACAGAGCCCGACAGAGCCCGACAGGGCCCAGTAGAGCCCGACAGAGCCCGACAGGGCCCAGTAGAGCCCGACAGAGCCCGACAGAGCCCGACAGAGCCCGACAGGGCCCGACAGAGCCCGACAGGGCCCAGTAGAGCCCGACAGAGCCCGACAGAGCCCGACAGAGCCCAGTAGAGCCCGACAGAGCCCGACAGAGCCCGACAGAGCCCGACAAGGCCCGACAGAGCCCGACAGGGCCCGACAGGGCCCGACAGGGACCGACAGGGCCCAGTAGAGCCCGACAGAGCCCGACAGAGCCCGACAGAACCCGACAGGGCCCAGTAGAGCCCGACAGAGCCCGACAGAGCCCGACAGGGCCCGACAGAGCCCGACAGAGCCCGACAGAGCCCGACAGGGCCTAGTAGATCCCGACAGAGCCCGACAGAGCCCGACAGAGCCCGACAGGGCCCGACAGAGCGCGACAGAGCCCGACAGAGCCCGACAGGGCCCGACAGGGCCCAGTAGAGCCCGACAGAGCCCGACAGGGCCCGACAGAGCCCGACAGAGCCCGACAGAGCCCGACAGAGCCCGACAGGGCCCAGTAGAGCCCGACAGAGCCCGACAGAGCCCGACAGAGCCCGACAGAGTCCGACAGGGCCCGACAGGGCCCAGTAGAGCCCGACAGAGCCCGACAGGGCCCGACAGAGCCCGACAGGGCCCGACAGAGCCCGACAGAGCCCGACAGAGCCCGACAGGGCCCGACAGAGCCCGACAGAGCCCGACAGGGCCCAGTAGAGCCCAGTAGAGCCCGACAGAGCCCAGTAGAGCCCGACAGAGCCCGACAGGGCCCGACAGAGCCCGACAGGGCCCGACAGGGCCCGACAGGGCCCGACAGGGCCCGACAGAGCCCGACAGGGCTCGACAGAGCCCGACAGAGCCCGACAGGGCCCAGTAGAGCCTGACAGAGCCCGACAGAGCCCGACAGAGCCCGACAGAGCCCAGTAGAGCCCGACAGAGCCCGACAGAGCCCGACAGAGCCCGACAGGGCCCAACAGAGCCCAACAGAGCCCGACAGGGCCCGACAGAGCCCGACAGAGCCCGACAGAGCCCGACAGGGCCCAGTAGAGCCCGACAGAGCCCGACAGGGCCCAGTAGAGCCCGACAGAGCCCGACAGAGCCCGACAGGGCCCGACAGAGCCCGACAGAGCCCGACAGGGCCCAGTAGAGCCTGACAGAGCCCGACAGAGCCCGACAGAGCCCGACAGGGCCCGACAGAGCCCGACAGAGCCCGACAGGGCCCGACAGGGCCCAGTAGAGCCCGACAGAGCCCGACAGGGCCCGACAGAGCCCGACAGGGCCCGACAGAGCCCGACAGAGACCGACAGAGCCCGACAGGGCCCAACAGGGCCCGACAGGGACCGACAGGGCCCAGTAGAGCCCGACAGAGCCCGACAGAGCCCGACAGAACCCGACAGGGCCCAGTAGAGCCCGACAGAGCCCGACAGGGCCCGACAGAGCCCGACAGAGCCCGACAGGGCCCGACAGAGCCCGACAGAACCCGACAGGGCCCAGTAGAGCCCGACAGAGCCCGACAGGGCCCGACAGGGCCCGACAGAGCCCGACAGAGCCCGACAGGGCCCGACAGGGCCCAGTAGAGCCCGACAGAGCCCGACAGAGCCCGACAGAGCCCGACGGGGCCCGACAGAGCCCGACA
The DNA here is from genome assembly GCF_036013445.1 of Caloenas nicobarica. NCBI lineage: Eukaryota > Metazoa > Chordata > Aves > Columbiformes > Columbidae > Caloenas > Caloenas nicobarica. The sequence goes on along the minus strand of NW_027017442.1, from coordinate 72,165 downwards.
GAGCCCGACAGGGCCCGACAGGGCCCGACAGGGCCCAGTAGAGCCCGACAGAGCCCGACAGGGCCCGACAGAGCCCGACAGAGCCCGACAGAGCCCGACAGAGCCCGACAGGGCCCAGTAGAGCCCGACAGAGCCCGACAGAGCCCGACAGAGGCCGACAGGGCCCGACAGAGCCCGACAGAGCCCGACAGAGTCCGACAGGGCCCGACAGGGCCCAGTAGAGCCCGACAGAGCCCGACAGGGCCCGACAGAGCCCGACAGGGCCCGACAGAGCCCGACAGGGCCCGACAGAGCCCGACAGAGCCCGACAGAGCCCAGTAGAGCCCGACAGAGCCCGACAGAGCCCGACAGAGCCCGACAGGACCCGACAGAGCCCGACAGGGCCCGACAGGGCCCGACAGAGCCCGACAGAGCCCGACAGAGCCCGACAGGGCCCAGTAGAGCCCGACAGAGCCCGACAGAGCCCGACAGAGCCCAGTAGAGCCCGACAGAGCCCAACAGGGCCCGACAGGGCCCGACAGGGCACAGTAGAGCCCGACAGAGCCCGACAGAACTCAGTAGAGCCCAGTAGAGCCCGACAGAGCCCGACAGAGCCCGACAGAGCCCGACAGGGCCCGACAGGGCCCGACAGGGCCCGACAGGGCCCGACAGAGCCCGACAGGGCCCGACCGGGCCCGACAGGGCCCAGTAGAGCCCGACAGAGCCCGACAGAGCCCAGTAGAGCCCAGTAGAGCCCGACAGGGCCCGACAGGGCCCGACAGGGCCCAGTAGAGCCCGACAGACCCCGACAGAGCCTGACAGAGCCCGACAGGGCCCGACAGGGCCCGACAGAGCCCGACAGAGCCCGACAGGGCCCAGTAGAGCCCGACAGAGCCCGACAGAGCCCGACAGAGCCCGACAGAGCCCGACAGGGCCCAGTAGAGCCCGACAGAGCCCGACAGAGCCCGACAGGGCCCGACAGGGCCCGACAGAGCCCGACAGAGCCCGACAGGGACCGACAGAGCCCGACAGGGACCGACAGGGCCCGACAGAGCCCGACAGGGCTCGTCAGGGCCCGACAGAGCCCAGTTTAGCCCAGTAGAGCCCGACAGAGCCCGACAGAGCCCGACAGGGCCCGACAGAGCCCGACAGGGCCCGACAGAGCCCGACAGAGCCCGACAGGGCCCGACAGGGCCCATTAGAGCCCGACAGAGCCCGACAGGGCCCGACAGAGCCCGACAGAGCCCGACAGGGCCCGACAGAGCCCGACAGAGCCCGACAGGGCCCGACAGGGCCCAGTAGAGCCCGACAGAGCCCGACAGGGCCCGACAGAGCCCGACAGAGCCCGACAGGGCCCGACAGAGCCCGACAGAGCCCGACAGAGCCCGACAGGGCCCAGTAGAGCCCAGTAGAGCCCGACAGAGCCCAGTAGAGCCCGACAGAGCCCGACAGAGCCCGACAGGGCCCGACAGAGACCGACAGGGCCCGACAGAGCCCGACAGGGCCCAGTAGAGCCCGACAGAGCCCGACAGAGCCCGACAGAGCCCAGTAGAGCCCGACAGAGCCCGACAGAGCCCGACAGAGCCCGACAGGGCCCGACAGGGCCCGACAGAGCCCGACAGAGCCTGACAGAGCCCGACAGAGCCCAGTAGAGCCCGACAGAGCCCGACAGAGCCCGACAGAGCCCGACAGAGCCCGACAGGGCCCAGTAGAGCCCGACAGAGCCCGACAGAGCCCGACAGAGGCCGACAGGGCCCGACAGAGCCCGACAGAGCCCGACAGAGTCCGACAGGGCCCGACAGGGCCCAGTAGAGCCCGACAGAGCCCGACAGGGCCCGACAGAGCCCGACAGGGCCCGACAGGGCCCGACAGAGCCCGAAAGGGCCCGACAGAGCCCGACAGAGCCCGACAGGGCCCGACAGAGCCCGACAGAGCCCGACAGAGCCCAGTAGAGCCCGACAGAGCCCGACAGGGCCCGACAGAGCCCGACAGGGCCCGACAGGGCCCGACAGAGCCCGACAGAGCCCGACAAGGCCCAGTAGAGCCCGACAGAGCCCGACAGAGCCCGACAGGGCACAGTAGAGCCCGACAGAGCCCGACAGAGCTCAGTAGAGCCCAGTAGAACCCGACAGAGCCCGACAGAGCCCGACAGAGCCCGACAGGGCCCGACAGGGCCCGACAGAGCCCGACAGGGCCCGACAGGGCCCGACAGGGCCCAGTAGAGCCCGACAGAGCCCGACAGAGCCCAGTAGAGCCCAGTAGAGCCCGACAGGGCCCGACAGGGCCCGACAGGGCCCAGTAGAGCCCGACAGAGCCCGACAGAGCATGACAGAGCCCGACAGGGCCCGACAGGGCCCGACAGAGCCCGACAGAGCCCGACAGGGCCCAGTAGAGCCCGACAGAGCCCGACAGAGCCCGATAGAGCCCGACAGAGCCCGACAGGGCCCAGGAGAGCCCGACAGGGCCCGACAGAGCCCGACAGAGCCCGACAGGGCCCGACAGAGCCCGACAGAGCCCGACAGGGCCCGACAGAGCCCGACAGAGCCCGACAGGGCTCGTCAGGGCCCGACAGAGCCCAGTTTAGCCCAGTAGAGCCCGACAGAGCCCGACAGAGCCCGACAGGGCCCGACAGAGCCCGACAGGGCCCGACAGGGCCCGACAGAGCCCGACAGGGCCCGACAGGGCCCATTAGAGCCCGACAGAGCCCGACAGGGCCCGACAGAGCCCGACAGAGCCCGACAGGGCCCGACAGAGCCCGACAGAGCCCGACAGGGCCCAGTAGAGCCCGACAGAGCCCGACAGAGCCCGACAGGGCCCGACAGAGCCCGACAGAGCCCGACAGAGCCCGACAGGGCCCAGTAGAGCCCGACAGAGCCCGACAGAGCCCGACAGGGCCCGACAGAGCCCGACAGAGCCCAGTAGAGCCCGACAGAGCCCGACAGAGCCCGACAGAGCCCGACAGAGCCCGACAGGGCCCAGTAGAGACCAGTAGAGCCCGACAGAGCCCAGTAGAGCCCGACAGAGCCCGACAGAGCCCGACAGAGCCCGACAGGGCCCGACAGAGCCCGACAGAGCCCGACAGAGCCCGACAGGGCCCGAAAGGGCCCAGTAGAGCCCGACAGAGCCCGACAGAGCCCGACAGAGCCCAGTAGAGCCCGACAGAGCCCGACAGAGCCCGACAGAGCCCGACAGAGCCCGAAAGGGCCCAGTAGAGCCCGACAGAGCCCGACAGAGCCCGACAGAGCCCAGTAGAGCCCGACAGAGCCCGACAGAGCCCGACAGAGCCCGACAGAGCCCAGTAGAGCCCGACAGAGCCCGACAGAGCCCGACAGAGCCCGACAGAGCCCGACAGGGCCCAGTAGAGACCAGTAGAGCCCGACAGAGCCCAGTAGAGCCCGACAGAGCCCGACAGAGCCCGACAGAGCCCGACAGGGCCCGACAGAGCCCGACAGAGCCCGACAGAGCCCGACAGGGCCCGAAAGGGCCCAGTAGAGCCCGACAGAGCCCGACAGAGCCCGACAGAGCCCGACAGAGCCCGACAGAGCCCGACAGAGCCCGACAGGGCCCGACAGAGCCCGACAGAGCCCGACAGAGCCCGACAGGGCCCAGTAGAGCCCGACAGAGACCGACAGGGCCCAGTAGAGCCCGACAGAGCCCGACAGAGCCCGACAGAGCCCGACAGGGCCCAACAGAGCCCGACAGAGCCCGACAGAGCCCGACAGGGCCCGACAGGGCCCAGTAGAGCCCGACAGAGCCCGACAGGGCCCGACAGAGCCCGACAGAGCCCGACAGAGCCCGACAGGGCCCAGTAGAGCCCGACAGAGCCCGACAGAGCCCGACAGAGTCCGACAGGGCCCGACAGAGCCCGACAGGGCCCGACAGGTCCCGACAGAGCCCAACAGGGCCCGACAGAGCCCGACAGAGCCCGACAGGGCCCGACAGAGCCCGACAGAGCCCGACAGAGCCCAGTAGAGCCCGACAGAGCCCGACAGAGCCCGACAGAGCCCGACAGGGCCCGACAGAGCCCAACAGGGCCCGACAGGGCCCGAAAGAGCCCGAAAGAGCCCGACAGAGCCCGACAGGGCCCGACAGGGCCCGACAGGGCCCAGTAGAGCCCGACAGAGCCCGACAGAGCCCGACAGAGCCCAGTAGAGCCCGACAGAGCCCGACAGGGCCCGACAGGGCCCGACAGGGCACAGTAGAGCCCGACAGAGCCCGACAGAGCCCGACAGAGCCCAGTAGAGCTCGACAGAGCCCGACAGAGCCCAGTAGAGCCCGACAGAGCCCGACAGAGCCCGACAGGGCCCGACAGGGCCCGACAGGGCACAGTAGAGCCCGACAGAGCCCGACAGAGCCCAGTAGAGCGCGACAGAGCCCGACAGAGCCCGACAGGGCCCGACAGGGCCCGACAGGGCCCAGTAGAGCCCGACAGAGCCCAGTAGAGCCCAGTAGAGCCCGACAGGGCCCGACAGGGCCCGACAGGGCCCAGTAGAGCCCGACAGAGCCCGACAGAGCCTGACAGAGCCCGACAGGGCCCGACAGGTCCCGACAGAGCCCGACAGAGCCCGACAGGGCCCAGTAGAGCCCGACAGAGCCCGACAGAGCCCGACAGATCCCCACAGAGCCCGACAGGGCCCAGTAGAGCTCGACAGAGCCCGACAGAGCCCGACAGAGCCCGACAGGGCCCGACAGGGCCCGACAGAGCCCGACAGAGCCCGACAGGGCCCGACAGAGCCCGAAAGAACCCGACAGAGCCCGACAGGGCCCGACAGGGCCCGACAGAGCCCAATTTAGCCCAGTAGAACCCGACAGAGCCCGACAGAGCCCGACAGGGCCCCACAGAGCCCGACAGGGCCCGACAGAGCCCGACAGAGCCCGACAGGGCCCGACAGGGCCCATTAGAGCCCGACAGAGCCCGACAGGGCCCGACAGAGCCCGACAGAGCCCGACAGGGCCCGACAGAGCCCGACAGAGCCCGACAGAGCCCGACAGGGCCCAGTAGAGCCCGACAGAGCCCGACAGAGCCCGACAGGGCCCGACAGAGCCCGACAGAGCCCGACAGGGCTCGACAGAGCCCGACAGAGCCCAGTAGAGCCCGACAGAGCCCGACAGAGCCCGACAGAACCCGACAGAGCCCGACAGGGCCCAGTAGAGCCCAGTAGAGCCCGACAGAGCCCAGTAGAGCCCGACAGAGCCCGACAGAGCCCGACAGGGCCCGACAGAGCCCGACAGGGCCCAGTAGAGCCCGACAGAGCCCGACAGAGCCCGACAGAGCCCGACAGATCCCGACAGAGCCCGACAGGGCCCGACAGAGCCCGACAGAGCCCGACAGAGCCTGACAGAGCCCGACAGAGCCCAGTAGAGCCCGACAGAGCCCGACAGAGCCCAGTAGAGCCCAGTAGAGCCTGACAGAGCCCGACAGAGCCCGACAGAGCCCGACAGAACCCGACAGAACCCGACAGAGCCCGACAGAGCCCAGTAGAGCCCGACAGAGCCCGAAAGAGCCCGACAGGGCCCGACAGGGCCCGACAGAGCTCGACAGGGCCCGACAGGTCCCAACAGAGCCCGACAGAGCCCGACAGAGCCCGACAGGGCCCGACAGGGCCCGACAGGGCCCAGTAGATCCCGACAGAGGCCGACAGAGCCCGACAGGGCCCGACAGGGCCCGACAGGGCCCGACAGGGCCCGACAATTCCCGACAGAACCCGACAGAGCCCGACAGAGCCCAGTAGAGCCCGACAGAGCCCGACAGAGCCCGACAGGGCCCGACAGAGCCCGACAGAGCCCGACAGGGCCCGACAGAGCCCGACAGGGCCCGACAGAGCCCGACAGAGCTCGACAGGGCCCGACAGGGCCCGACAGAGCCCGACAGAGCCCGACAGAGCCCGACAGGGCCCGACAGGGCCCAGTAGAGCCCGACAGAGCCCGACAGAGCCCGACAGAGCCCGACAGAGCCCGACAGGGCCCGACAGAGCCCGACAGAGCCCGACAGAGCCCAGTAGAGCTCGACAGAGCCCGACAGGGCCCAGTAGAGCCCGACAGAGCCCGACAGGGCCCGAAAGAGCCCGACAGAGCCCGACAGGGCCCAGTAGAGCCCGACAGAGCCCGACAGAGCCCGACAGGGCCCGACAGAGCCCGACAGGGCCCGACAGAGCCCGACAGAGCCCAGTAGAGCTCGACAGAGCCCGACAGAGCCCGACAGGGCCCGACAGGGCCCGACAGGGCCCAGTAGAGCCCGAACAGAGCTCGACAGAGCCCGACAGGGCCCGACAGGGCCCGACAGGGCCCGACAGAGCCCAACAGAGCCCGACAGGGCCCGACAGGGCCCGACAGAGCCCGACAGGGCCCAGTAGAGCCCAGTAGAGCCCGACAGAGCCCGACAGAGCCCGACAGAGCCCAGTAGAGCCCGACAGAGCCCGACAGAGCTCGACAGAGCCCGACAGGGCCCAGTAGAGCCCAGTAGAACCCGACAGAGCCCGACAGAGCCCGACAGAGCCCGACAGAGCCCGACAGAGCCCGACAGGGCCCGACAGGGCCCGACAGAGCCCGACAGGGCCCGACAGGGCCCGACAGAGCCCGACAGGGCCCGACAGAGCCCGACAGAGCTCGACAGGGCCCGACAGGGCCCGACAGAGCCCGACAGAGCCCGACAGAGCCCGACAGGGCCCGACAGAGACCAGTAGAGCCCGACAGAGCCCGACAGAGCCCGACAGAGCCCGACAGAGCCCGACAGGGCCCGACAGGGCCCGACAGAGCCCGACAGGGCCCAGTAGAGCCCGACAGAGCCCGACAGAGCCCGACAGGGCCCGACCGAGCCCGACAGAGCCCAGTAGAGCCCGACAGAGCCCGACAGAGCCCGACAGAGCCCGACAGAGCCCGACAGGGCCCAGTAGAGCCCAGTAGAACCCGACAGAGCCCAACAGAGCCCGACAGAGCCCGACAGAGCCCGACAGGGCCCGACAGGGCCCGACAGAGCCCGACAGGGCCCGACAGGGCCCGACAGGGCGCGACAGGGCCCGACAGAGCTCGACAGGGCCCGACAGGGCCCGACAGAGCCTGACAGAGCCCGACAGGGCCCGACAGGGCCCGACAGAGCCCGACAGAGCCCAGTAGAGCCCGACAGAGCCCGACAGAGCCCGACAGAGCCCGACAGGGCCCAGTAGAGCCCGACAGAACCCGACAGAGCCCGACATAGCCCGACAGGGCCCGACAGAGCCCGACAGGGCCCGACAGAGCCCGACAGAGCCGGACAGGGCCCAGTAGAGCCCGACAGAGCCCGACAGAGCCCGACAGAGCCCGACAGAGCCCGACAGGGCCCGACAGGGCCCGACAGAGCCCGACAGAGCCCGACAGGGCCCGACAGGGCCCGACAGAGCCCGACAGAGCCCGACAGAGCCCGACAGAGCCCAGTAGAGCCCGACAGAGCCCGACAGAGCCCGACAGGGCCCAGTAGAGCCCGACAGAGCCCGACAGAGCCCGACAGGGCCCGACAGAGCCCGACAGGGCCCGACAGGGCCCGATAGGGCCCAGTAGAGCTCGACAGAGCCCGACAGAGCCCGACAGGGCCCGACAGGGCCCGACAGAGCCCGACAGGGCCCAGTAGAGCCCAGTAGAACCCGACAGAGCCCAATAGAGCCCGACAGAGCCCGACAGAGCCCGACAGAGCCCGACAGGGCCCAGTAGAGCCCAGTAGAGCCCGACAGAGCCCAATAGAGCCCGACAGAGCCCGACAGAGCCCGACAGAGCCCGACAGAGCCCGACAGGGCCCAGTAGAGCCCGACAGAGCCCGACAGAGCCCGACAGGGCCCGACAGAGCCCGACAGGGCCCGACAGGGCCCGATAGGGCCCAGTAGAGCTCGACAGAGCCCGACAGAGCCCGACAGGGCCCGACAGGGCCCGACAGAGCCCGACAGGGCCCAGTAGAGCCCAGTAGAACCCGACAGAGCCCAATAGAGCCCGACAGAGCCCGACAGAGCCCGACAGAGCCCGACAGAGCCCGACAGAGCCCGACAGGGCCCAGTAGAGCCCAGTAGAAACCGACAGAGCCCGACAGAGCCCGACAGAGCCCGACAGGGCCCGACAGGGCCCGACAGGGCCCGACAGAACCCGACAGAGCCCGACAGGGCCCAGTAGAGCCCAGTAGAACCCGACAGAGCCCAATAGAGCCCGACAGAGCCCGACATAGCCCGACAGAGCCCGACAGAGCCCGACAGGGCCCAGTAGAGCCCAGTAGAACCCGACAGAGCCCGACAGAGCCCGACAGAGCCCGACAGAACCCGACAGGGCCCGACAGGGCCCGACAGGGCCCGACAGAGCCCGACAGAGCCCGACAGGGCCCGACAAGGCCCGACAGGGCCCGACAAGGCCCGACAGGGCCCGACAGGGCCCGACAGAGCCCGACAGAGCTCGACAGGGCCCGACAGGTCCCAACAGAGCCCGACAGAGCCCGACAGAGCCCGACAGAGCCCGACAGGGCCCGACAGGGCCCAGTAGAGCCCGACAGAGCCCGACAGAGCCCGACAGAGCCCGACAGAGACCGACAGGGCCCGACAGAGCCCAACAGAGGCCGACAGGGCCCGACAGGGCCCGACAGAGCCCAACAGAGCCCGACAGGGCCCGACAGGGCCCGACAGAACCCGACAGAGCCCGACAGAGCCCAGTAGAGCCCGACAGAGCCCGACAGAGCCCGACAGAGCCCGACAGGGCCCGACAGGGCCGAGTAGAGCCCGACAGAGCCCGACAGAGCTCGACAGGGCCCGACAGGGCCCGACAGAGCCCGACAGAGCCCGACAGAGCCCGACAGGGCCCGACAGAGCCCGACAGAGCCCGACAGGGCCCAGTAGAGCTCGACAGAGCCCGACAGAGCCCGACAGAGCCCAGTAGAGCTCGACAGAGCCCGACAGAGCCCGACAGGGCCCAGTAGAGCCCAGTAGAACCCGACAGAGCCCAATAGAGCCCGACAGAGCCCGACAGAGCCCGACAGAGCCCGACAGAGCCCGACAGGGCCCAGTAGAGCCCAGTAGAACCCAACACAGCCCGACAGGGCCCAGTAGAGCCCGACAGAGCCCGACAGAGCCCGACAGGGCCCAGTAGAGCCCGACAGAGCCCGACAGAGCCCGACAGAGCCCGACAGAGCCCGACAGGGCCCGACAGGGCCCAGTAGAGCTCGACAGAGCGCGACAGAGCCCGACAGGGCCCGACAGGGCCCGACAGAGCCCGACAGGGCCCGACAGGGCCCGACAGGGCCCAGTAGAGCCCGACAGAGCCCGACAGGGCCCGACAGAGCCCGACAGAGCACGACAGATCCCGACAGGGCCCAGTAGAGCTCGACAGAGCCCGACAGAGCCCAATAGAGCCCGACAGAGCCCGACAGAGCCCGACAGAGCCCGACAGAGCCCGACAGGGCCCAGTAGAGCCCAGTAGAACCCGACAGAGCCCGACAGAGCCCGACAGAGCCCGACAGGGCCCGACAGGGCCCGACAGGGCCCGACAGGGCCCGACAGAGCCCGACAGAGCTCGACAGGGCCCGACAGGTCCCAACAGAGCCCGACAGAGCCCGACAGAGCCCGACAGGGCCCGACAGGGCCCGACAGGGCCCAGTAGAGCCCGACAGAGCCCGACAGAGCCCGACAGAGCCCGACAGGGCCCGACAGGGCCGAGTAGAGCCCGACAGAGCCCGACAGAGCTCGACAGGGCCCGACAGGGCCCGACAGAGCCCGACAGAGCCCGACAGAGCCCGACAGGGCCCGACAGAGCCCGACAGAGCCCGACAGGGCCCAGTAGAGCTCGACAGAGCCCGACAGAGCCCGACAGAGCCCAGTAGAGCTCGACAGAGCCCGACAGAGCCCGACAGGGCCCGACAGGGCCCGACAGAGCCCGACAGGGCCCAGTAGAGCCCGACAGGGCCCGACAGGGCCCGAAAGAGCCCGACAGAGCCCGACAGAGCCCGACAGGGCCCAGTAGAGCCCGACAGAGCCCGACAGAGCCCGACAGAGCCCGACAGAGCCCAGTAGAGCTCGACAGAGCCCGACAGGGCCCGACAGGGCCCGACAGGGCCCAGTAGAGCCCGAACAGAGCCCGACAGAGCCCGACAGGGCCCGACAGGGCCCGACAGAGCCCGACAGAGCCCGACAGAGCCCGACAGGGCCCGACCGAGCCCGACAGAGCCCAGTAGAGCCCGACAGAGCCCGACAGAGCCCGACAGAGCCCGACAGGGCCCAGTAGAGCCCAGTAGAACCCGACAGAGCCCAACAGAGCCCGACAGAGCCCGACAGAGACCAGTAGAGCCCGACAGAGCCCGACAGAGCCCGACAGAGCCCGACAGAGCCCGACAGAGCCCGACAGGGCCCGACAGAGCCCGACAGGGCCCAGTAGAGCCCGACAGAGCCCGACAGAGCCCGACAGAGCCCGACAGGGCCCGACAGAGCCCGACAGAGCCCAGTAGAGCTCGACAGAGCCCGACAGAGCCCGACAGAGCCCGACAGGGCCCGACAGGGCCCGACAGGGCCCAGTAGAGCCCGACAGGGCCCGACAAAGCCCGACAGGGCCCGACAGGGCCCGACAGAGCCCGACAGAGCCCGACAGGGCCCGACAGGGCCCGACAGAGCCCGACAGATACCAGTAGAGCCCGACAGAGCCCGACAGAGCCCGACAGAGCCCGACAGGGCCCGACCGAGCCCGACAGAGCCCGACAGGGCCCAGTAGAGCCCAGTAGAACCCGACAGAGCCCGACAGAGCCCGACAGAGCCCGACAGAGCCCGACAGAGTCCGACAGGGCCCGACAGGGCCCGACAGAGCCCGACAGGGCCCGACAGAACCCGACAGAGCCCGACAGGGCCCAGTAGAGCCCAGTAGAACCCGACAGAGCCCGACAGAGCCCGACAGAGCCCGACAGAGCCCGACAGAGTCCGACAGGGCCCGACAGGGCCCGACAGAGCCCGACAGAGCCCAGTAGAGCCCGACAGAGCCCTACAGAGCCCGACAGAGCCCGACAGAGCCCAGTAGAGCCCGACAGAGCCCGACAGAGCTCGACAGGGCCCGACAGGGCCCGAGAGAGCCCGACAGAGCCCGACAGGGCCCGATAGAACCCGACAGAACCCGACAGAGCCCGACAGAGCCCAGTAGAGCCCGACAGAGCCCGACAGAGCCCGACAGAGCCCGACAGGGCCCGACAGAGCCCGACAGAGCCCGACAGAGCCCGACAAAGCCCGACAGGGCCCGACAGGGCCCGACAGAGCCCGACAGGGCCCGACAGGGCCCGACAGGGCCCGACAGAGCCCGACAGAGCCCGACAGGGCCCAGTAGAGCCCGACAGAGCCCGACAGAGCCCGACAGAGCCCGACAGGGCCCGACAGAGCCCGACAGAGCCCGACAGAGCCCAGTAGAGCTCGACAGAGCCCGACAGAGCCCGACAGGGCCCGACAGGGCCCGACAGGGCCCAGTAGAGCCCGAACAGAGCCCGACAGAGCCCGACAGGGCCCGACAGGGCCCGACAGAGCCCGACAGGGCCCGACAGGGCCCGACAGGGCCCGACAGAGCCCGAGAGAGACCAGTAGAGCCCGACAGGGCCCGACAGGGCCCGACAGAGCTCGACAGGGCCCGACAGGGCCCGACAGGGCCCAGTAGAGCTCGACAGAGCCCGACAGAGCCCGACAGGGCCCGACAGAGCCCGACAGAGCCCGACAGAGCCCGACAGGGCCCGACCGAGCCCGACAGAGCCCAGTAGAGCCCGACAGAGCCCGACAGAGCCCGACAGAGCCCGACAGAGCCCGACAGAGCCCAGTAGAGCCCGACAGAGCCCGACAGAGCTCGAAAGGGCCCGACAGGGCCCGACAGAGCCCGACAGAGCCCGACAGAGCCCGACAGGGCCCGACAGGGCCCGACAGGGCCCGACAGAGCCCGACAGGGCCCGACAGAGCCCGACAGAGACCAGTAGAGCCCGACAGAGCCCGACAGAGCCCGACAGAGCCCGACAGGGCCCGACCGAGCCCGACAGAGCACAGTAGAGCCCGACAGAGCCCGACAGAGCCCGACAGAGCCCGACAGGGCCCGACAGGGCCCAGTAGAGCCCAGTAGAACCCGACAGAGCCCGACAGAGCCCGACAGAGCCCGACAGGGCCCGACAGGGCCCGACAGGGCCCGACAGGGCCCGACAGGGCCCAACAGGGCCCGACAGAGCCCGACAGGGCCCGACAGAGCCCGACAGAGCTCGACAGGGCCCGACAGGGCCCGACAGGGCCCGACAGAGCCCAACAGAGCCCGACAGAGCCCGACAGAGCCCGACAGGGCCCGACAGAGCCCGACAGGGCCCGACAGAGACCAGTAGAGCCCGACAGAGCCCGACAGAGCCTGACAGAGCCCGACAGAGCCCGACAGAGCCCGACAGGGCCCGACAGAGCCCGACAGGGCCCAGTAGAGCCCGACAGAGCCCGACAGAGCCCGACAGGGCCCGACAGGGCCCGACCGAGCCCGACAGAGCCCAGTAGAGCCCGACAGAGCCCGACAGAGCCCGACAGTGCCCGACAGAGCCCGACAGGGCCCAGTAGAGCCCAGTAGAACCCGACAGAGCCCGACAGAGCCCGACAGAGCCCGACAGGGCCCGACAGGGCCCGACAGAGCTCGACAGGGCCCGACAGGGCCCGACAGAGCCCGACAGAGCCCGACAGGGCCCGACAGGGCCCGACAGAGCCCGACAGAGCCCAGTAGAGCCCGACAGAGCCCGACAGAGCCCGACAGGGCCCAGTAGAGCCCGACAGAACCCGACAGAGCCCGACAGAGCCCGACAGGGCCCGACAGAGCCCGACAGGGCCCGACAGAGCCCGACAGAGCCGGACAGGGCCCAGTAGAGCCCGACAGACCCCGACAGAGCCCGACAGAGCCCGACAAAGCCCGACAGGGCCCGACAGGGCCCGACAGAGCCCGACAGGGCCCGACAGAGCCCGACAGAGCCCGACAGAGCCCGACAGGGCCCGACAGGGCCCGACAGGGCCCAGTAGAGCCCGACAGAGCCCGACAGAGTCCGACAGAGCCCGACAGAGCCCGACAGGGCCCGACAGGGCCCGACAGAGCCCGAAAGAACCCGACAGAGCCCGACAGGGCCCGACAGGGCCCGACAGAGCCCAATTTAGCCCAGTAGAACCCGACAGAGCCCGACAGAGCCCGACAGGGCCCCACAGAGCCCGACAGGGCCCGACAGAGCCCGACAGAGCCCGACAGGGCCCGACAGAGCCCGAAAGAACCCGACAGAGCCCGACAGGGCCCGACAGGGCCCGACAGAGCCCAATTTAGCCCAGTAGAACCCGACAGAGCCCGACAGAGCCCGACAGGGCCCCACAGAGCCCGACAGGGCCCGACAGAGCCCGACAGAGCCCGACAGGGCCCGACAGGGCCCATTAGAGCCCGACAGGGCCCGACAGGGCCCATTAGAGCCCGACAGAGCCCGACAGGGCCCGACAGAGCCCGACAGAGCCCGACAGGGCCCGACAGAGCCCGACAGAGCCCGACAGAGCCCGACAGGGCCCAGTAGAGCCCGACAGAGCCCGACAGAGCCCGACAGGGCCCGACAGAGCCCGACAGAGCCCGACAGGGCTCGACAGAGCCCGACAGAGCCCAGTAGAGCCCGACAGAGCCCGACAGAGCCCGACAGAACCCGACAGAGCCCGACAGGGCCCAGTAGAGCCCAGTAGAGCCCGACAGAGCCCAGTAGAGCCCGACAGAGCCCGACAGAGCCCGACAGGGCCCGACAGAGCCCGACAGGGCCCAGTAGAGCCCGACAGAGCCCGACAGAGCCCGACAGAGCCCGACAGATCCCGACAGAGCCCGACAGGGCCCGACAGAGCCCGACAGAGCCCGACAGAGCCTGACAGAGCCCGACAGAGCCCGACAGAGCCCGACAGGGCCCGACAGGGCCCAGTAGAGCCCGACAGAGCCCGACAGAGCCCAGTAGAGCCCAGTAGAGCCTGACAGAGCCCGACAGAGCCCGACAGAGCCCGACAGAACCCGACAGAACCCGACAGAGCCCGACAGAGCCCAGTAGAGCCCGACAGAGCCCGAAAGAGCCCGACAGGGCCCGACAGGGCCCGACAGAGCTCGACAGGGCCCGACAGGTCCCAACAGAGCCCGACAGAGCCCGACAGAGCCCGACAGGGCCCGACAGGGCCCGACAGGGCCCAGTAGATCCCGACAGAGGCCGACAGAGCCCGACAGGGCCCGACAGGGCCCGACAGGGCCCGACAGAACCCGACAGAGCCCGACAGAGCCCAGTAGAGCCCGACAGAGCCCGACAGAGCCCGACAGGGCCCGACAGAGCCCGACAGAGCCCGACAGGGCCCGACAGAGCCCGACAGGGCCCGACAGAGCCCGACAGAGCTCGACAGGGCCCGACAGGGCCCGACAGAGCCCGACAGAGCCCGACAGAGCCCGACAGAGCCCGACAGAGCCCGACAGGGCCCGACAGGGCCCAGTAGAGCCCGACAGAGCCCGACAGAGCCCGACAGAGCCCGACAGAGCCCGACAGGGCCCGACAGAGCCCGACAGAGCCCGACAGAGCCCAGTAGAGCTCGACAGAGCCCGACAGAGCCCGACAGGGCCCGACAGGGCCCGACAGAGCCCGACAGAGCCCGACAGGGCCCAGTAGAGCCCGACAGAGCCCGACAGGGCCCGAAAGAGCCCGACAGAGCCCGACAGGGCCCAGTAGAACCCGACAGAGCCCGACAGAGCCCGACAGGGCCCGACAGAGCCCGACAGGGCCCGACAGAGCCCGACAGAGCCCAGTAGAGCTCGACAGAGCCCGACAGAGCCCGACAGGGCCCGACAGGGCCCGACAGGGCCCAGTAGAGCCCGAACAGAGCTCGACAGAGCCCGACAGGGCCCGACAGGGCCCGACAGGGCCCGACAGAGCCCAACAGAGCCCGACAGGGCCCGACAGGGCCCGACAGAGCCCGACAGGGCCCAGTAGAGCCCAGTAGAGCCCGACAGAGCCCGACAGAGCCCGACAGAGCCCAGTAGAGCCCGACAGAGCCCGACAGAGCTCGACAGAGCCCGACAGGGCCCAGTAGAGCCCAGTAGAACCCGACAGAGCCCGACAGAGCCCGACAGAGCCCGACAGAGCCCGACAGAGCCCGACAGGGCCCGACAGGGCCCGACAGGGCCCGACAGGGCCCGACAGAGCCCGACAGGGCCCGACAGGGCCCGACAGAGCCCGACAGGGCCCGACAGAGCCCGACAGAGCTCGACAGGGCCCGACAGGGCCCGACAGAGCCCGACAGAGCCCGACAGAGCCCGACAGGGCCCGACAGAGACCAGTAGAGCCCGACAGAGCCCGACAGAGCCCGACAGAGCCCGACAGGGCCCGACAGGGCCCGACAGAGCCCGACAGGGCCCAGTAGAGCCCGACAGAGCCCGACAGAGCCCGACAGGGCCCGACCGAGCCCGACAGAGCCCAGTAGAGCCCGACAGAGCCCGACAGAGCCCGACAGAGCCCGACAGAGCCCGACAGGGCCCAGTAGAGCCCAGTAGAACCCGACAGAGCCCAACAGAGCCCGACAGAGCCCGACAGAGCCCGACAGGGCCCGACAGGGCCCGACAGAGCCCGACAGGGCCCGACAGGGCGCGACAGGGCCCGACAGAGCTCGACAGGGCCCGACAGGGCCCGACAGAGCCTGACAGAGCCCGACAGGGCCCGACAGGGCCCGACAGAGCCCGACAGAGCCCAGTAGAGCCCGACAGAGCCCGACAGAGCCCGACAGAGCCCGACAGGGCCCAGTAGAGCCTGACAGAACCCGACAGAGCCCGACATAGCCCGACAGGGCCCGACAGAGCCCGACAGGGCCCGACAGAGCCCGACAGAGCCGGACAGGGCCCAGTAGAGCCCGACAGAGCCCGACAGAGCCCGACAGAGCCCGACAGAGCCCGACAGGGCCCGACAGGGCCCGACAGAGCCCGACAGAGCCCGACAGGGCCCGACAGGGCCCGACAGAGCCCGACAGAGCCCGACAGAGCCCAGTAGAGCCCGACAGAGCCCGACAGGGCCCGACAGAGCCCGACAGGGCCCGATAGGGCCCAGTAGAGCTCGACAGAGCCCGACAGAGCCCGACAGGGCCCGACAGGGCCCGACAGAGCCCGACAGGGCCCAGTAGAGCCCAGTAGAACCCGACAGAGCCCAATAGAGCCCGACAGAGCCCGACAGAGCCCGACAGAGCCCGACAGGGCCCAGTAGAGCCCAGTAGAGCCCGACAGAGCCCAATAGAGCCCGACAGAGCCCGACAGAGCCCGACAGAGCCCGACAGAGCCCGACAGGGCCCAGTAGAGCCCGACAGAGCCCGACAGAGCCCGACAGGGCCCGACAGAGCCCGACAGGGCCCGACAGGGCCCGATAGGGCCCAGTAGAGCTCGACAGAGCCCGACAGAGCCCGACAGGGCCCGACAGGGCCCGACAGAGCCCGACAGGGCCCAGTAGAGCCCAGTAGAACCCGACAGAGCCCAATAGAGCCCGACAGAGCCCGACAGAGCCCGACAGAGCCCGACAGAGCCCGACAGAGCCCGACAGGGCCCAGTAGAGCCCAGTAGAAACCGACAGAGCCCGACAGAGCCCGACAGAGCCCGACAGGGCCCGACAGGGCCCGACAGGGCCCGACAGAACCCGACAGAGCCCGACAGGGCCCAGTAGAGCCCAGTAGAACCCGACAGAGCCCAATAGAGCCCGACAGAGCCCGACATAGCCCGACAGAGCCCGACAGAGCCCGACAGGGCCCAGTAGAGCCCAGTAGAACCCGACAGAGCCCGACAGAGCCCGACAGAGCCCGACAGAACCCGACAGGGCCCGACAGGGCCCGACAGGGCCCGACAGAGCCCGACAGAGCCCGACAGGGCCCGACAAGGCCCGACAGGGCCCGACAAGGCCCGACAGGGCCCGACAGGGCCCGACAGAGCCCGACAGAGCTCGACAGGGCCCGACAGGTCCCAACAGAGCCCGACAGAGCCCGACAGAGCCCGACAGAGCCCGACAGGGCCCGACAGGGCCCAGTAGAGCCCGACAGAGCCCGACAGAGCCCGACAGAGCCCGACAGAGACCGACAGGGCCCGACAGAGCCCAACAGAGGCCGACAGGGCCCGACAGGGCCCGACAGAGCCCAACAGAGCCCGACAGGGCCCGACAGGGCCCGACAGAACCCGACAGAGCCCGACAGAGCCCAGTAGAGCCCGACAGAGCCCGACAGAGCCCGACAGAGCCCGACAGGGCCCGACAGGGCCGAGTAGAGCCCGACAGAGCCCGACAGAGCTCGACAGGGCCCGACAGGGCCCGACAGAGCCCGACAGAGCCCGACAGAGCCCGACAGGGCCCGACAGAGCCCGACAGAGCCCGACAGGGCCCAGTAGAGCTCGACAGAGCCCGACAGAGCCCGACAGAGCCCAGTAGAGCTCGACAGAGCCCGACAGAGCCCGACAGGGCCCAGTAGAGCCCAGTAGAACCCGACAGAGCCCAATAGAGCCCGACAGAGCCCGACAGAGCCCGACAGAGCCCGACAGAGCCCGACAGGGCCCAGTAGAGCCCAGTAGAACCCGACACAGCCCGACAGGGCCCAGTAGAGCCCGACAGAGCCCGACAGAGCCCGACAGGGCCCAGTAGAGCCCGACAGAGCCCGACAGAGCCCGACAGAGCCCGACAGAGCCCGACAGGGCCCGACAGGGCCCAGTAGAGCTCGACAGAGCGCGACAGAGCCCGACAGGGCCCGACAGGGCCCGACAGAGCCCGACAGGGCCCGACAGGGCCCGACAGGGCCCAGTAGAGCCCGACAGAGCCCGACAGGGCCCGACAGAGCCCGACAGAGCACGACAGATCCCGACAGGGCCCAGTAGAGCTCGACAGAGCCCGACAGAGCCCAATAGAGCCCGACAGAGCCCGACAGAGCCCGACAGAGCCCGACAGAGCCCGACAGGGCCCAGTAGAGCCCAGTAGAACCCGACAGAGCCCGACAGAGCCCGACAGAGCCCGACAGGGCCCGACAGGGCCCGACAGGGCCCGACAGGGCCCGACAGAGCCCGACAGAGCTCGACAGGGCCCGACAGGTCCCAACAGAGCCCGACAGAGCCCGACAGAGCCCGACAGGGCCCGACAGGGCCCGACAGGGCCCAGTAGAGCCCGACAGAGCCCGACAGAGCCCGACAGAGCCCGACAGGGCCCGACAGGGCCCGACAGGGCCCGACAGAGCCCGACAGGGCCCGACAGGGCCCGACAGAACCCGACAGAGCCCGACAGAGCCCAGTAGAGCCCGACAGAGCCCGACAGAGCCCGACAGAGCCCGACAGGGCCCGACAGGGCCGAGTAGAGCCCGACAGAGCCCGACAGAGCTCGACAGGGCCCGACAGGGCCCGACAGAGCCCGACAGAGCCCGACAGAGCCCGACAGGGCCCGACAGAGCCCGACAGAGCCCGACAGGGCCCAGTAGAGCTCGACAGAGCCCGACAGAGCCCGACAGAGCCCAGTAGAGCTCGACAGAGCCCGACAGAGCCCGACAGGGCCCGACAGGGCCCGACAGAGCCCGACAGGGCCCAGTAGAGCCCGACAGGGCCCGACAGGGCCCGAAAGAGCCCGACAGAGCCCGACAGAGCCCGACAGGGCCCAGTAGAGCCCGACAGAGCCCGACAGAGCCCGACAGAGCCCGACAGAGCCCAGTAGAGCTCGACAGAGCCCGACAGGGCCCGACAGGGCCCGACAGGGCCCAGTAGAGCCCGAACAGAGCCCGACAGAGCCCGACAGGGCCCGACAGGGCCCGACAGAGCCCGACAGAGCCCGACAGGGCCCGACAGGGCCCGACAGAGCCCGACAGAGCCCAGTAGAGCCCGACAGAGCCCGACAGAGCTCGACAGGGCCCGACAGGGCCCAACAGAGCCCGACAGAGCCCGACAGAGCCCGACAGAGCCCGACAGGGCCCGACAGGGCCCGACAGGGCCCGACAGAGACCAGTAGAGCCCGACAGAGCCCGACAGAGCCCGACAGAGCCCGACAGGGCCCGACCGAGCCCGACAGAGCCCAGTAGAGCCCGACAGAGCCCGACAGAGCCCGACAGAGCCCGACAGGGCCCAGTAGAGCCCAGTAGAACCCGACAGAGCCCAACAGAGCCCGACAGAGCCCGACAGAGACCAGTAGAGCCCGACAGAGCCCGACAGAGCCCGACAGAGCCCGACAGAGCCCGACAGAGCCCGACAGGGCCCGACAGAGCCCGACAGGGCCCAGTAGAGCCCGACAGAGCCCGACAGAGCCCGACAGAGCCCGACAGGGCCCGACAGAGCCCGACAGAGCCCAGTAGAGCTCGACAGAGCCCGACAGAGCCCGACAGAGCCCGACAGGGCCCGACAGGGCCCGACAGGGCCCAGTAGAGCCCGACAGGGCCCGACAAAGCCCGACAGGGCCCGACAGGGCCCGACAGAGCACGACAGAGCCCGACAGGGCCCGACAGGGCCCGACAGAGCCCGACAGATACCAGTAGAGCCCGACAGAGCCCGACAGAGCCCGACAGAGCCCGACAGGGCCCGACCGAGCCCGACAGAGCCCGACAGGGCCCGACAGAGCCCGACAGGGCCCGACAGAACCCGACAGAGCCCGACAGGGCCCAGTAGAGCCCAGTAGAACCCGACAGAGCCCGACAGAGCCCGACAGAGCCCGACAGAGTCCGACAGGGCCCGACAGGGCCCGACAGAGCCCGACAGAGCCCAGTAGAGCCCGACAGAGCCCTACAGAGCCCGACAGAGCCCGACAGAGCCCAGTAGAGCCCGACAGAGCCCGACAGAGCTCGACAGGGCCCGACAGGGCCCGAGAGAGCCCGACAGAGCCCGACAGGGCCCGATAGAACCCGACAGAACCCGACAGAGCCCGACAGAGCCCAGTAGAGCCCGACAGAGCCCGACAGAGCCCGACAGAGCCCGACAGGGCCCGACAGAGCCCGACAGAGCCCGACAGAGCCCGACAAAGCCCGACAGGGCCCGACAGGGCCCGACAGAGCCCGACAGGGCCCGACAGGGCCCGACAGGGCCCGACAGAGCCCGACAGAGCCCGACAGGGCCCAGTAGAGCCCGACAGAGCCCGACAGAGCCCGACAGAGCCCGACAGGGCCCGACAGAGCCCGACAGAGCCCGACAGAGCCCAGTAGAGCTCGACAGAGCCCGACAGAGCCCGACAGGGCCCGACAGGGCCCGACAGGGCCCAGTAGAGCCCGAACAGAGCCCGACAGAGCCCGACAGGGCCCGACAGGGCCCGACAGAGCCCGACAGGGCCCGACAGGGCCCGACAGGGCCCGACAGAGCCCGAGAGAGACCAGTAGAGCCCGACAGGGCCCGACAGGGCCCGACAGAGCTCGACAGGGCCCGACAGGGCCCGACAGGGCCCAGTAGAGCTCGACAGAGCCCGACAGAGCCCGACAGGGCCCGACAGAGCCCGACAGAGCCCGACAGAGCCCGACAGGGCCCGACCGAGCCCGACAGAGCCCAGTAGAGCCCGACAGAGCCCGACAGAGCCCGACAGAGCCCGACAGAGCCCAGTAGAGCCCGACAGAGCCCGACAGAGCTCGAAAGGGCCCGACAGGGCCCGACAGAGCCCGACAGAGCCCGACAGAGCCCGACAGGGCCCGACAGGGCCCGACAGGGCCCGACAGAGCCCGACAGGGCCCGACAGAGCCCGACAGAGACCAGTAGAGCCCGACAGAGCCCGACAGAGCCCGACAGGGCCCGACCGAGCCCGACAGAGCACAGTAGAGCCCGACAGAGCCCGACAGAGCCCGACAGAGCCCGACAGGGCCCGACAGGGCCCAGTAGAGCCCAGTAGAACCCGACAGAGCCCGACAGAGCCCGACAGAGCCCGACAGGGCCCGACAGGGCCCGACAGGGCCCGACAGAGCCCGACAGGGCCCAACAGGGCCCGACAGAGCCCGACAGGGCCCGACAGAGCCCGACAGAGCTCGACAGGGCCCGACAGGGCCCGACAGGGCCCGACAGAGCCCAACAGAGCCCGACAGAGCCCGACAGAGCCCGACAGGGCCCGACAGAGCCCGACAGGGCCCGACAGAGCCCGACAGAGACCAGTAGAGCCCGACAGAGCCCGACAGAGCCTGACAGAGCCCGACAGAGCCCGACAGAGCCCGACAGGGCCCGACAGAGCCCGACAGGGCCCAGTAGAGCCCGACAGAGCCCGACAGAGCCCGACAGGGCCCGACAGGGCCCGACCGAGCCCGACAGAGCCCAGTAGAGCCCGACAGAGCCCGACAGAGCCCGACAGTGCCCGACAGAGCCCGACAGGGCCCAGTAGAGCCCAGTAGAACCCGACAGAGCCCGACAGAGCCCGACAGAGCCCGACAGGGCCCGACAGGGCCCGACAGAGCTCGACAGGGCCCGACAGGGCCCGACAGAGCCCGACAGAGCCCGACAGGGCCCGACAGGGCCCGACAGAGCCCGACAGAGCCCAGTAGAGCCCGACAGAGCCCGACAGAGCCCGACAGAGCCCGACAGGGCCCAGTAGAGCCCGACAGAACCCGACAGAGCCCGACAGAGCCCGACAGGGCCCGACAGAGCCCGACAGGGCCCGACAGAGCCCGACAGAGCCGGACAGGGCCCAGTAGAGCCCGACAGACCCCGACAGAGCCCGACAGAGCCCGACAAAGCCCGACAGGGCCCGACAGGGCCCGACAGAGCCCGACAGGGCCCGACAGAGCCCGACAGAGCCCGACAGAGCCCGACAGGGCCCGACAGGGCCCGACAGGGCCCAGTAGAGCCCGACAGAGCCCGACAGAGTCCGACAGAGCCCGACAGAGCCCGACAGGGCCCGACAGGGCCCGACAGGGCCCAGTAGAGCTCGACAGAGCCCGACAGAGCCCGACAGGGCCCGACAGGGCCCGACAGAGCCCGACAGAGCCCGACAGAGCCCAACAGGGCCCGACAGAGCCCGACAGAGCCCGACAGGGCCCAGTAGAGCTCGACAGAGCCCGACAGAGCCCGACAGAGCCCAGTAGAGCTCGACAGAGCCCGACAGAGCCCGACAGGGCCCGACAGGGCCCGACAGAGCCCGACAGGGCCCAGTAGAGCCCGACAGGGCCCGACAGGGCCCGAAAGAGCCCGACAGAGCCCGACAGAGCCCGACAGGGCCCAGTAGAGCCCGACAGAGCCCGACAGAGCCCGACAGAGCCCGACAGAGCCCAGTAGAGCTCGACAGAGCCCGACAGGGCCCGACAGGGCCCGACAGGGCCCAGTAGAGCCCGAACAGAGCCCGACAGAGCCCGACAGGGCCCGACAGGGCCCGACAGAGCCCGACAGAGCCCGACAGGGCCCGACAGGGCCCGACAGAGCCCGACAGAGCCCAGTAGAGCCCGACAGAGCCCGACAGAGCTCGACAGGGCCCGACAGGGCCCAACAGAGCCCGACAGAGCCCGACAGAGCCCGACAGAGCCCGACAGGGCCCGACAGGGCCCGACAGGGCCCGACAGAGACCAGTAGAGCCCGACAGAGCCCGACAGAGCCCGACAGAGCCCGACAGGGCCCGACCGAGCCCGACAGAGCCCAGTACAGCCCGACAGAGCCCGACAGAGCCCGACAGAGCCCGACAGGGCCCAGTAGAGCCCAGTAGAACCCGACAGAGCCCAACAGAGCCCGACAGAGCCCGACAGAGACCAGTAGAGCCCGACAGAGCCCGACAGAGCCCGACAGAGCCCGACAGAGCCCGACAGGGCCCGACAGAGCCCGACAGGGCCCAGTAGAGCCCGACAGAGCCCGACAGAGCCCGACAGAGCCCGACAGGGCCCGACAGGGCCCGACAGAGCCCAGTAGAGCTCGACAGAGCCCGACAGAGCCCGACAGAGCCCGACAGGGCCCGACAGGGCCCGACAGGGCCCAGTAGAGCCCGACAGGGCCCGACAAAGCCCGACAAGGCCCGACAGGGCCCGACAGAGCCCGACAGAGCCCGACAGGGCCCGACAGGGCCCGACAGAGCCCGACAGAGACCAGTAGAGCCCGACAGAGCCCGACAGAGCCCGACAGAGCCCGACAGGGCCCGACCGAGCCCGACAGAGCCCGACAGGGCCCGACAGAGCCCGACAGGGCCCGACAGAACCCGACAGAGCCCGACAGGGCCCAGTAGAGCCCAGTAGAACCCGACAGAGCCCGACAGAGCCCGACAGAGCCCGACAGAGTCCGACAGGGCCCGACAGAGCCCGACAGAGCCCAGTAGAGCCCGACAGAGCCCTACAGAGCCCGACAGAGCCCGACAGAGCCCAGTAGAGCCCGACAGAGCCCGACAGAGCTCGACAGGGCCCGACAGGGCCCGAGAGAGCCCGACAGAGCCCGACAGGGCCCGACAGAACCCGACAGAACCCGACAGAGCCCGACAGAGCCCAGTAGAGCCCGACAGAGCCCGACAGAGCCCGACAGAGCCCGACAGGGCCCGACAGAGCCCGACAGAGCCCGACAGAGCCCGACAAAGCCCGACAGGGCCCGACAGGGCCCGAGAGAGCCCGACAGGGCCCGACAGGGCCCGACAGGGCCCGACAGAGCCCGACAGAGCCCGACAGGGCCCAGTAGAGCCCGACAGAGCCCGCCAGAGCCCGACAGAGCCCGACAGAGCCCGACAGAGCCCGACAGGGCCCGACAGAGCCCGACAGAGCCCAGTAGAGCTCGACAGAGCCCGACAGAGCCCGACAGGGCCCGACAGGGCCCAGTAGAGCCCGACAGAGCCCGACAGGGCCCGACAGAGCCCGACAGAGCCCGACAGAGCCCGACAGAGCCCGACAGGGCCCAGTAGAGCCCGACAGAGCCCGACAGAGCCCGACAGAGCCCGACAGGGCCCGACAGAGCCCGACAGAGCCCGACAGAGCCCAGCAGAGCTCGACAGAGCCCGACAGAGCCCGACAGGGCCCGACAGGGCCCGACAGGGCCCAGTAGAGCCCGAACAGAGCCCGACAGAGCCCGACAGGGCCCGACAGGGCCCGACAGAGCCCGACAGGGCCCGACAGGGCCCGACAGGGCCCGAGAGAGACCAGTAGAGCCCGACAGGGCCCGACAGGGCCCGACAGAGCTCGACAGGGCCCGACAGGGCCCGACAGGGCCCAGTAGAGCTCGACAGAGCCCGACAGAGCCCGACAGGGCCCGACAGAGCCCGACAGAGCCCGACAGAGCCCGACAGGGCCCGACCGAGCCCGACAGAGCCCAGTAGAGCCCGACAGAGCCCGACAGAGCCCGACAGAGCCCGACAGAGCCCGACAGAGCCCAGTAGAGCCCGACAGAGCCCGACAGAGCTCGACAGGGCCCGACAGGGCCCGACAGAGCCCGACAGAGCCCGACAGAGCCCGACAGGGCCCGACAGGGCCCGACAGGGCCCGACAGAGCCCGACAGGGCCCGACAGAGCCCGACAGAGACCAGTAGAGCCCGACAGAGCCCGACAGAGCCCGACAGAGCCCGACAGGGCCCGACCGAGCCCGACAGAGCCCAGTAGAGCCCGACAGAGCCCGACAGAGCCCGACAGAGCCCGACAGGGCCCGACAGGGCCCAGTAGAGCCCAGTAGAACCCGACAGAGCCCGACAGAGCCCGACAGAGCCCGACAGGGCCCGACAGGGCCCGACAGGGCCCGACAGAGCCCGACAGGGCCCAACAGGGCCCGACAGAGCCCGACAGGGCCCGACAGAGCCCGACAGAGCTCGACAGGGCCCGACAGGGCCCGACAGGGCCCGACAGAGCCCAACAGAGCCCAACAGAGCCCGACAGAGCCCGACAGAGCCCGACAGGGCCCGACAGAGCCCGACAGGGCCCGACAGGGCCCGACAGAGACCAGTAGAGCCCGACAGAGCCCGACAGAGCCCGAGAGAACCCGACAGAGCCCGACAGAGCCCGACAGGGCCCGACAGAGCCCGACAGGGCCCAGTAGAGCCCGACAGAGCCCGACAGAGCCCGACAGGGCCCGACAGGGCCCGACCGAGCCCGACAGAGCCCAGTAGAGCCCGACAGAGCCCGACAGAGCCCGACAGTGCCCGACAGAGCCCGACAGGGCCCAGTAGAGCCCAGTAGAACCCGACAGAGCCCGACAGAGCCCG
This sequence comes from Caloenas nicobarica, assembly GCF_036013445.1. Classification (NCBI taxonomy): domain Eukaryota; kingdom Metazoa; phylum Chordata; class Aves; order Columbiformes; family Columbidae; genus Caloenas; species Caloenas nicobarica. The sequence continues at coordinate 47,120 of NW_027017442.1, read as the reverse complement.
ACAGAGCCCGACAGGGCCCGACAGGGCCCGACAGAGCTCGACAGGGCCCGACAGGGCCCGACAGTGCCCGACAGAGCCCGACAGGGCCCGACAGGGCCCGACAGAGCCCGACAGAGCCCAGTAGAGCCCGACAGAGCCCGACAGAGCCCGACAGAGCCCGACAGAGCCCGACAGGGCCCAGTAGAGCCCGACAGAACCCGACAGAGCCCGACAGAGCCCGACAGGGCCCGACAGAGCCCGACAGGGCCCGACAGAGCCCGACAGAGCCGGACAGGGCCCAGTAGAGCCCGACAGAGCCCGACAGAGCCCGACAGAGCCCGACAAAGCCCGACAGGGCCCGACAGGGCCCGACAGAGCCCGACAGGGCCCGACAGAGCCCGACAGAGCCCGACAGAGCCCGACAGGGCCCGACAGGGCCCGACAGGGCCCAGTAGAGCCCGACAGAGCCCGACAGAGTCCGACAGAGCCCGACAGAGCCCGACAGGGCCCGACAGGGCCCGACAGGGCCCAGTAGAGCTCGACAGAGCCCGACAGAGCCCGACAGGGCCCGACAGGGCCCGACAGGGCCCAGTAGAGCCCGACAGAGCCCGACAGGGCCCGACAGAGCCCGACAGAGCCCGACAGAGCCCGACAGGGCCCAGTAGAGCCCAGTAGAACCCGACAGAGCCCAATAGAGCCCGACAGGGCCCGACAGAGCCCGACAGGGCCCGACAGGGCCCGACAGGGCCCAGTAGAGCTCGACAGAGCCCGACAGAGCCCGACAGGGCCCGACAGGGCCCGACAGGGCCCAGTAGAGCCCGACAGGGCCCGACAGAGCCCGACAGAGCCCGACAGAGCCCGACAGAGCCCGACAGGGCCCAGTAGAGCCCAGTAGAACCCGACAGAGCCCGACAGAGCCCGACAGAGCCCGACAGAGCCCGACAGGGCCCAGTAGAGCCCGACAGAGCCCGACAGAGCCCGACAGAGCCCGACAGAGCCCGACAGGGCCCGACAGGGCCCGACAGGGCCCAGTAGAGCTCGACAGAGCGCGACAGAGCCCGACAGGGCCCGACAGGGCCCGACAGAGCCCGACAGGGCCCGACAGGGCCCGACAGGGCCCAGTAGAGCCCGACAGAGCCCGACAGGGCCCGACAGAGCCCGACAGAGCCCGACAGAGCCCGACAGGGCCCAGTAGAGCTCGACAGAGCCCGACAGAGCCCAATAGAGCCCGACAGAGCCCGACAGAGCCCGACAGAGCCCGACAGAGCCCGACAGGGCCCAGTAGAGCCCAGTAGAACCCGACAGAGCCCGACAGAGCCCGACAGAGCCCGACAGAGCCCGACAGAGCCCGACAGGGCACGACAGGGCCCGACAGGGCCCGACAGAGCCCGACAGAGCTCGACAGGGCCCGACAGGTCCCAACAGAGCCCGACAGAGCCCGACAGAGCCCGACAGGGCCCGACAGGGCCCGACAGGGCCCAGTAGAGCCCGACAGAGCCCGACAGAGCCCGACAGAGCTCGACAGGGCCCGACAGGGCCCGACAGAGCCCAACAGAGCCCGACAGGGCCCGACAGGGCCCGACAGAACCCGACAGAGCCCGACAGAGCCCAGTAGAGCCCGACAGAGCCCGACAGGGCCCTACAGGGCCGAGTAGAGCCCGACAGAGCCCGACAGAGCTCGACAGGGCCCGACAGGGCCCGACAGAGCCCGACAGAGCCCGACAGAGCCCGACAGGGCCCGACAGAGCCCGACAGAGCCCGACAGGGCCCAGTAGAGCTCGACAGAGCCCGACAGAGCCCGACAGAGCCCAGTAGAGCTCGACAGAGCCCGACAGAGCCCGACAGGGCCCGACAGGGCCCGACAGAGCCCGACAGGGCCCAGTAGAGCCCGACAGGGCCCGACAGGGCCCGAAAGAGCCCGACAGAGCCCGACAGAGCCCGACAGGGCCCAGTAGAGCCCGACAGAGCCCGACAGAGCCCGACAGAGCCCGACAGAGCCCGACAGAGCCCAGTAGAGCTCGACAGAGCCCGACAGGGCCCGACAGGGCCCGACAGGGCCCAGTAGAGCCCGAACAGAGCCCGACAGAGCCCGACAGGGCCCGACAGGGCCCGACAGAGCCCGACAGAGCCCGACAGGGCCCGACAGGGCCCGACAGAGCCCGACAGAGCCCAGTAGAGCCCGACAGAGCCCGACAGAGCTCGACAGGGCCCGACAGGGCCCGACAGAGCCCGACAGAGCCCGACAGAGCCCGACAGAGCCCGACAGGGCCCGACAGGGCCCGACAGAGCCCGACAGAGACCAGTAGAGCCCGACAGAGCCCGACAGAGCCCGACAGAGCCCGACAGGGCCCGACCGAGCCCGACAGAGCCCAGTAGAGCCCGACAGAGCCCGACAGAGCCCGACAGAGCCCGACAGGGCCCAGTAGAGCCCAGTAGAACCCGACAGAGCCCAACAGAGCCCGACAGAGCCCGACAGAGACCAGTAGAGCCCGACAGAGCCCGACAGAGCCCGACAGAGCCCGACAGAGCCCGACAGGGCCCGACAGAGCCCGACAGGGCCCAGTAGAGCCCGACAGAGCCCGACAGAGCCCGACAGAGCCCGACAGGGCCCGACAGAGCCCGACAGAGCCCAGTAGAGCTCGACAGAGCCCGACAGAGCCCGACAGAGCCCGAAAGGGCCCGACAGGGCCCGACAGGGCCCAGTAGAGCCCGACAGGGCCCGACAAAGCCCGACAGGGCCCGACAGGGCCCGACAGAGCCCGACAGAGCCCGACAGGGCCCGACAGGGCCCGACAGAGCCCGACAGAGACCAGTACAGCCCGACAGAGCCCGACAGAGCCCGACAGAGCCCGGCAGGGCCCGACCGAGCCCGACAGAGCCCGACAGGGCCCGACAGAGCCCGACAGGGCCCGACAGAACCCGACAGAGCCCGACAGAGCCCGACAGAGCCCAGTAGAGCCCGACAGAGCCCGACAGAGCTCGACAGGGCCCGACAGGGCCCGAGAGAGCCCGACAGGGCCCGACAGGGCCCGACAGAACCCGACAGAACCCGACAGAGCCCGACAGAGCCCAGTAGAGCCCGACAGAGCCCGACAGAGCCCGACAGAGCCCGACAGGGCCCGACAGAGCCCGACAGAGCCCGACAGAGCCCGACAAAGCCCGACAGGGCCCGACAGGGCCCGACAGAGCCCGACAGGGCCCGACAGGGCCCGACAGGGCCCGACAGAGCCCGACAGAGCCCGACAGGGCCCAGTAGAGCCCGACAGAGCCCGCCAGAGCCCGACAGAGCCCGACAGAGCCCGACAGGGCCCGACAGGGCCCGACAGAGCCCGACAGAGCCCAGTAGAGCTCGACAGAGCCCGACAGAGCCCGACAGGGCCCGACAGGGCCCAGTAGAGCCCGACAGAGCCCGACAGGGCCCGACAGAGCCCGACAGAGCCCGACAGAGCCCGACAGAGCCCGAGAGGGCCCAGTAGAGCCCGACAGAGCCCGACAGAGCCCGACAGAGCCCGACAGGTCCCGACAGAGCCCGACAGAGCCCGACAGAGCCCAGTAGAGCTCGACAGAGTCCGACAGAGCCCGACAGGGCCCGACAGGGCCCGACAGGGCCCAGTAGAGCCCGAACAGAGCCCGACAGAGCCCGACAGGGCCCGACAGGGCCCGACAGAGCCCGACAGGGCCCGACAGGGCCCGACAGGGCCCGACAGAGCCCGACAGAGACCAGTAGAGCCCGACAGGGCCCGACAGGGCCCGACAGAGCTCGACAGGGCCCGACAGGGCCCGACAGGGCCCAGTAGAGCTCGACAGAGCCCGACAGAGCCCGACAGGGCCCGACAGAGCCCGACAGAGCCCGACAGAGCCCGACAGAGCCCGACAGAGCCCGACCGAGCCCGACCGAGCCCAGTAGAGCCCGACAGAGCCCGACAGAGCCCGACAGAGCCCGACAGAGCCCGACAGAGCCCAGTAGAGCCCGACAGAGCCCGACAGAGCTCGACAGGGCCCGACAGGGCCCGACAGAGCCCGACAGAGCCCGACAGAGCCCAACAGAGCCCGACAGGGCCCGACAGGGCCCGACAGAGCCCGACAGGGCCCGACAGAGCCCGACAGAGACCAGTAGAGCCCGACAGAGCCCGACAGAGCCCGACAGAGCCCGACAGGGCCCGACCGAGCCCGACAGAGCCCAGTAGAGCCCGACAGAGCCCGACAGAGCCCGACAGAGCCCGACAGGGCCCGACAGGGCCCAGTAGAGCCCAGTAGAACCCGACAGAGCCCGACAGAGCCCGACAGAGCCCGACAGGGCCCGACAGGGCCCGACAGGGCCCGACAGAGCCCGACAGGGCCCAACAGGGCCCGACAGAGCCCGACAGGGCCCGACAGAGCCCGACAGAGCTCGACAGGGCCCGACAGGGCCCGACAGGGCCCGACAGAGCCCAACAGAGCCCGACAGAGCCCGACAGAGCCCGACAGGGCCCGACAGAGCCCGACAGGGCCCGACAGGGCCCGACAGAGACCAGTAGAGCCCGAAAGAGCCCGACAGAGCCCGACAGAGCCCGACAGAGCCCGACAGGGCCCGACAGAGCCCGACAGGGCCCAGTAGAGCCCGACAGAGCCCGACAGAGCCCGACAGGGCCCGACAGGGCCCGACCGAGCCCGACAGAGCCCAGTAGAGCCCGACAGAGCCCGACAGAGCCCGACAGTGCCCGACAGAGCCCGACAGGGCCCAGTAGAGCCCAGTAGAACCCGACAGAGCCCGACAGAGCCCGACAGAGCCCGACAGGGCCCGACAGGGCCCGACAGGGCCCGACAGGGCCCGACAGAGCCCAGTAGAGCCCGACAGAGCCCGACAGAGCCCGACAGAGCCCGACAGGGCCCGACAGAGCCCGACAGAGCCCGACAGGGCCCGACAGGGCCCGACAGAGCCCGACAGAGCCCAGTAGAGCCCGACAGAGCCCGACAGAGCCCGACAGAGCCCGACAGGGCCCAGTAGAGCCCGACAGAACCCGACAGAGCCCGACAGAGCCCGACAGGGCCCGACAGAGCCCGACAGGGCCCGACAGGGCCCGACAGAGCCGGACAGGGCCCAGTAGAGCCCGACAGAGCCCGACAGAGCCCGACAGAGCCCGACAAAGCCCGACAGGGCCCGACAGGGCCCGACAGAGCCCGACAGGGCCCGACAGAGCCCGACAGAGCCCGACAGAGCCCGACAGGGCCCGACAGAGCCCGACAGAGCCCGACAGGGCCCAGTAGAGCCCGACAGAGCCCGACAGAGTCCGACAGAGCCCGACAGAGCCCGACAGGGCCCGACAGGGCCCGACAGTGCCCAGTAGAGCTCGACAGAGCCCGACAGAGCCCGACAGGGCCCGACAGGGCCCGACAGGGCCCAGTAGAGCCCGACAGAGCCCGACAGGGCCCGACAGAGCCCGACAGAGCCCGACAGAGCCCGACAGGGCCCAGTAGAGCCCAGTAGAACCCGACAGAGCCCAATAGAGCCCGACAGGGCCCGACAGAGCCCGACAGGGCCCGACAGGGCCCGACAGGGCCCAGTAGAGCTCGACAGAGCCCGACAGAGCCCGACAGGGCCCGACAGGGCCCGACAGGGCCCAGTAGAGCCCGACAGGGCCCGACAGAGCCCGACAGAGCCCGACAGAGCCCGACAGGGCCCGACAGGGCCCGACAGAGCCCGACAGAGCCCGACAGGGCCCGACAGAGCCCGACAGGGCCCGACAGGTCCCAAGAGAGCCCGACAGAGCCCGACAGAGCCCGACAGGGCCCGACAGGGCCCAGTAGAGCCCGACAGAGCCCGACAGAGCCCGACAGGGCCCGACAGGGCCCGACAGGGCCCGACAGGGCCCGACAGAGCCCGACAGGGCCCGACAGGGCCCGACAGAACCCGACAGAACCCGACAGAGCCCGACAGAGCCCAGTAGAGCCCGACAGAGCCCGAAAGAGCCCGACAGGGCCCGACAGGGCCCGACAGAGCTCGACAGGGCCCGACAGGTCCCAACAGAGCCCGACAGAGCCCGACAGAGCCCGACAGGGCCCGACAGGGCCCGACAGGGCCCAGTAGATCCCGACAGAGGCCGACAGAGCCCGACAGGGCCCGACAGGGCCCGACAGGGCCCGACAGGGCCCGACAGAGCCCGACAGGGCCCGACAGGGCCCGACAGAACCCGACAGAGCCCGACAGAGCCCAGTAGAGCCCGACAGAGCCCGACAGAGCCCGACAGGGCCCGACAGAGCCCGACAGAGCCCGACAGGGCCCGACAGAGCCCAGTAGAGCCCGACAGAGCCCGACAGAGCTCGACAGGGCCCGACAGGGCCCGACAGAGCCCGACAGAGCCCGACAGGGCCCGACAGGACCCGACAGAGCCCGACAGAGCCCGACAGGGCCCAGTAGAGCCCGACAGAGCCCGACAGAGCCCGACAGAGCCCGACAGAGCCCGACAGGGCCCGACAGAGCCCGACAGAGCCCGACAGAGCCCAGTAGAGCTCGACAGAGCCCGACAGAGCCCGACAGGGCCCGACAGGGCCCGACAGAGCCCGACAGAGCCCGACAGGGCCCAGTAGAGCCCGACAGAGCCCGACAGGGCCCGAAAGAGCCCGACAGAGCCCGACAGGGCCCAGTAGAGCCCGACAGAGCCCGACAGAGCCCGACAGGGCCCGACAGAGCCCGACAGGGCCCGACAGAGCCCGACAGAGCCCAGTAGAGCTCGACAGAGCCCGACAGAGCCCGACAGGGCCCGACAGGGCCCGACAGGGCCCAGTAGATCCCGAACAGAGCTCGACAGAGCCCGACAGGGCCCGACAGGGCCCAACAGGGCCCGACAGAGCCCGACAGGGCCCGACAGGGCCCGACAGAGCCCGACAGAGCCCGACAGGGCCCGACAGGGCCCGACAGAGCCCGACAGGGCCCAGTAGAGCCCAGTAGAGCCCGACAGAGCCCGACAGAGCCCGACAGAGCCCAGTAGAGCCCGACAGAGCCCGACAGAGCTCGACAGAGCCCGACAGGGCCCAGTAGAGCCCAGTAGAACCCGACAGAGCCCGACAGAGCCCGACAGAGCCCGACAGAGCCCGACAGGGCCCGACAGGGCCCGACAGGGCCCGACAGGGCCCAACAGGGCCCGACAGAGCCCGACAGGGCCCGACAGAGCCCGACAGAGCTCGACAGGGCCCGACAGGGCCCGACAGAGCCCGACAGAGCCCGACAGAGCCCGACAGGGCCCGACAGAGACCAGTAGAGCCCGACAGAGCCCGACAGAGCCCGACAGAGCCCGACAGGGCCCGACAGGGCCCGACAGAGCCCGACAGGGCCCAGTAGAGCCCGACAGAGCCCGACAGAGCCCGACAGGGCCCGACCGAGCCCGACAGAGCCCAGTAGAGCCCGACAGAGCCCGACAGAGCCCGACAGAGCCCGACAGAGCCCGACAGGGCCCAGTAGAGCCCAGTAGAACCCGACAGAGCCCAACAGAGCCCGACAGAGCCCGACAGAGCCCGACAGGGCCCGACAGGGCCCGACAGAGCCCGACAGGGCCCGACAGGGCCCGACAGAGCTCGACAGGGCCCGACAGGGCCCGACAGAGCCCGACAGAGCCCGACAGGGCCCGACAGGGCCCGACAGAGCCCGACAGAGCCCAGTAGAGCCCGACAGAGCCCGACAGAGCCCGACAGAGCCCGACAGGGCCCAGTAGAGCCCGACAGAACCCGACAGAGCCCGACATAGCCCGACAGGACCCGACAGAGCCCGACAGGGCCCGACAGAGCCCGACAGAGCCGGACAGGGCCCAGTAGAGCCCGACAGAGCCCGACAGAGCCCGACAGAGCCCGACAAAGCCCGACAGGGCCCGACAGGGCCCGACAGAGCCCGACAGGGCCCGACAGAGCCCGACAGGGCCCGACAGAGCCCGACAGAGCCCGACAGAGCCCGACAGGGCCCAGTAGAGCCCGACAGAGCCCGACAGAGCCCGACAGGGCCCGGCAGAGCCCGACAGGGCCCGACAGGGCCTGACAGGGCCCAGTAGAGCTCGACAGAGCCCGACAGAGCCCGACAGGGCCCGACAGAGCCCGACAGGGCCCGACAGAGCCCGACAGGGCCCGACAGGGCCCAGTAGAGTCCGACAGAGCCCGACAGGGCCCGACAGAGCCCGACAGAGCCCGACAGAGCCCGACAGGGCCCAGTAGAGCCCAGTAGAGCCCGACAGAGCCCAATAGAGCCCGACAGAGCCCGACAGAGCCCGACAGAGCCCGACAGAGCCCGACAGGGCCCAGTAGAGCCCGACAGAGCCCGACAGAGCCCGACAGGGCCCGACAGAGCCCGACAGGGCCCGACAGGGCCCGATAGGGCCCAGTAGAGCTCGACAGAGCCCGACAGAGCCCGACAGGGCCCGACAGGGCCCGACAGAGCCCGACAGGGCCCAGTAGAGCCCGACAGAGCCCGACAGGGCCCGACAGAGCCCGACAGAGCCCGACAGAGCCCGACAGGGCCCAGTAGAGCCCAGTAGAACCCGACAGAGCCCAATAGAGCCCGACAGAGCCCGACAGAGCCCGACAGAGCCCGACAGAGCCCGACAGGGCCCAGTAGAGCCCAGTAGAACCCGACAGAGCCCGACAGAGCCCGACAGAGCCCGACAGAGCCCGACAGAGCCCGACAGGGCCCGACAGGGCCCGACAGGGCCCGACAGAGCCCGACAGAGCCCGACAGAGCCCGACAGGGCCCGACAAGGCCCGACAGGGCCCGACAGGGCCCGACAGAGCCCGACAGAGCTCGACAGGGCCCGACAGGTCCCAACAGAGCCCGACAGAGCCCGACAGAGCCCGACAGGGCCCGACAGGGCCCGACAGGGCCCAGTAGAGCCCGACAGAGCCCGACAGAGCCCGACAGAGCCCGACAGAGGCCGACAGAGCCCGACAGAGGCCGACAGGGCCCGACAGGGCCCGACAGAGCCCAACAGAGCCCGACAGGGCCCGACAGGGCCCGACAGAACCCGACAGAGCCCGACAGAGCCCAGTAGAGCCCGACAGAGCCCGACAGAGCCCGACAGAGCCCGACAGGGCCCGACAGGGCCGAGTAGAGCCCGACAGAGCCCGACAGAGCTCGACAGGGCCCGACAGGGCCCGACAGAGCCCGACAGAGCCCGACAGAGCCCGACAGGGCCCGACAGGGCCCGACAGGGCCCAGTAGAGCTCGACAGAGCCCGACAGAGCCCGACAGAGCCCAGTAGAGCTCGACAGAGCCCGACAGAGCCCGACAGGGCCCAGTAGAGCCCAGTAGAACCCGACAGAGCCCAATAGAGCCCGACAGAGCCCGACAGAGCCCGACAGAGCCCGACAGAGCCCGACAGGGCCCAGTAGAGCCCTGTAGAACCCGACAGAGCCCGACAGAGCCCGACAGAGCCCGACAGAGCCCGACAGAGCCCGACAGGGCCCAGTAGAGCCCGACAGAGCCCGACAGAGCCCGACAGAGCCCGACAGAGCCCGACAGGGCCCGACAGGGCCCGACAGGGCCCAGTAGAGCTCGACAGAGCGCGACAGAGCCCGACAGGGCCCGACAGGGCCCGACAGAGCCCGACAGGGCCCGACAGGGCCCGACAGGGCCCAGTAGAGCCCGACAGAGCCCGACAGGGCCCGACAGAGCCCGACAGAGCCCGACAGAGCCCGACAGGGCCCAGTAGAGCTCGACAGAGCCCGACAGAGCCCAATAGAGCCCGACAGAGCCCGACAGAGCCCGACAGAGCCCGACAGGGCCCAGTAGAGCCCAGTAGAACCCGACAGAGCCCGACAGAGCCCGACAGAGCCCGACAGAGACCGACAGGGCCCGACAGGGCCCGACAGGGCCCGACAGAGCCCGACAGGGCCCGACAGGGCCCGACAAGGCCCGACAGGGCCCGACAGGGCCCGACAGAGCCCGACAGAGCTCGACAGGGCCCGACAGGTCCCAACAGAGCTCGACAGAGCCCGACAGAGCCCGACAGGGCCCGACAGGGCCCGACAGGGCCCAGTAGAGCCCGACAGAGCCCGACAGAGCCCGACAGCGCCCGACAGGGCCCGACAGAGCCCAACAGAGCCCGACAGGGCCCGACAGGGCCCGACAGAACCCGACAGAGCCCGACAGAGCCCAGTAGAGCCCGACAGAGCCCGACAGAGCCCGACAGAGCCCGACAGGGCCCGACAGGGCCGAGTAGAGCCCGACAGAGCCCGACAGAGCTCGACAGGGCCCGACAGGGCCCGACAGAGCCCGACAGAGCCCGACAGGGCCCGACAGAGCCCGACAGAGCCCGACAGGGCCCAGTAGAGCTCGACAGAGCCCGACAGAGCCCGACAGAGCCCAGTAGAGCTCGACAGAGCCCGACAGAGCCCGACAGGGCCCGACAGGGCCCGACAGGGCCCGACAGGGCCCAGTAGAGCCCGACAGAGCCCGACAGAGCCCGACAGGGCCCGACCGAGCCCGACAGAGCCCAGTAGAGCCCGACAGAGCCCGACAGAGCCCGACAGAGCCCGACAGAGCCCGACAGGGCCCAGTAGAGCCCAGTAGAACCCGACAGAGCCCAACAGAGCCCGACAGAGCCCGACAGAGCCCGACAGGGCCCGACAGGGCCCGACAGAGCCCGACAGGGCCCGACAGGGCCCGACAGGGCCCGACAGAGCTCGACAGGGCCCGACAGGGCCCGACAGAGCCCGACAGAGCCCGACAGGGCCCGACAGGGCCCGACAGAGCCCGACAGAGCCCAGTAGAGCCCGACAGAGCCCGACAGAGCCCGACAGAGCCCGACAGGGCCCAGTAGAGCCCGACAGAACCCGACAGATCCCGACATAGCCCGACAGGGCCCGACAGAGCCCGACAGGGCCCGACAGAGCCCGACAGAGCCGGACAGGGCCCAGTAGAGCCCGACAGAGCCCGACAGAGCCCGACAGAGCCCGACAAAGCCCGACAGGGCCCGACAGGGCCCGACAGAGCCCGACAGAGCCCGACAGGGCCCGACAGAGCCCGACAGAGCCCGACAGAGCCCGACAGAGCCCAGTAGAGCCCGACAGAGCCTGACAGAGCCCGACAGGGCCCGGCAGAGCCCGACAGGGCCCGACAGGGCCTGACAGGGCCCAGTAGAGCTCGACAGAGCCCGACAGAGCCCGACAGGGCCCGACAGGGCCCGACAGGGCCCGACAGAGCCCGACAGGGCCCGACAGGGCCCAGTAGAGTCCGACAGAGCCCGACAGGGCCCGACAGAGCCCGACAGAGCCCGACAGAGCCCGACAGGGCCCAGTAGAGCCCAGTAGAGCCCGACAGAGCCCAATAGAGCCCGACAGAGCCCGACAGAGCCCGACAGAGCCCGACAGAGCCCGACAGGGCCCAGTAGAGCCCGACAGAGCCCGACAGAGCCCGACAGGGCCCGACAGAGCCCGACAGGGCCCGACAGGGCCCGACAGAGCCCGACAGAGCCCAGTAGAGCCCGACAGAGCCCGACAGGGCCCGACAGAGCCCGACAGAGCCCGACAGAGCCCGACAGGGCCCAGTAGAGCCCAGTAGAACCCGACAGAGCCCAATAGAGCCCGACAGAGCCCGACAGAGCCCGACAGAGCCCGACAGAGCCCGACAGGGCCCAGTAGAGCCCAGTAGAACCCGACAGAGCCCGACAGAGCCCGACAGAGCCCGACAGAGCCCGACAGGGCCCGACAGGGCCCGACAGGGCCCGACAGAGCCCGACAGAGCCCGACAGGGCCCGACAAGGCCCGACAGGGCCCGACAGGGCCCGACAGAGCCCGACAGAGCTCGACAGGGCCCGACAGGTCCCAACAGAGCCCGACAGAGCCCGACAGAGCCCGACAGGGCCCGACAGGGCCCGACAGGGCCCAGTAGAGCTCGACAGAGCCCGACAGAGCCCGACAGAGCCCGACAGAGGCCGACAGGGCCCGACAGGGCCCGACAGAGCCCAACAGAGCCCGACAGGGCCCGACAGGGCCCGACAGAACCCGACAGAGCCCGACAGAGCCCAGTAGAGCCTGACAGAGCCCGACAGAGCCCGACAGAGCCCGACAGGGCCCGACAGGGCCGAGTAGAGCCCGACAGAGCCCGACAGAGCTCGACAGGGCCCGACAGGGCCCGACAGAGCCCGACAGAGCCCGACAGAGCCCGACAGGGCCCGACAGAGCCCGACAGAGCCCGACAGGGCCCAGTAGAGCTCGACAGAGCCCGACAGAGCCCGACAGAGCCCACTAGAGCTCGACAGAGCCCGACAGAGCCCGACAGGGCCCAGTAGAGCCCAGTAGAACCCGACAGAGCCCAATAGAGCCCGACAGAGCCCGACAGAGCCCGACAGAGCCCGACAGAGCCCGACAGGGCCCAGTAGAGCCCGACAGAGCCCGACAGAGCCCGACAGAGCCCGACAGAGCCCGACAGAGCCCGACAGGGCCCAGTAGAGCCCGACAGAGCCCGACAGAGCCCGACAGAGCCCGACAGGGCCCGACAGGGCCCGACAGGGCCCAGTAGAGCTCGACAGAGCGCGACAGAGCCCGACAGGGCCCGACAGGGCCCGACAGAGCCCGACAGGGCCCGACAGGGCCCGACAAGGCCCAGTAGAGCCCGACAGAGCCCGACAGGGCCCGACAGAGCCCGACAGAGCCCGACAGAGCCCGACAGAGCCCGACAGGTTCCGGCAGAGCCCGACAGGGCCCGACAGAGCCCGACAGGGCCCGACAGAGCCCGACAGGGCCCAGTAGAGCCCGACAGAGCCCGACAGGGCCCGACAGAGCCCGACAGAGCCCGACAGAGCCTCACAGGGCCCAGTAGAGCCCAGTAGAACCCGACAGAGCCCAATAGAGCCCGACAGAGCCCGACAGAGCCCGACAGAGCCCGACAGAGCCCAGTAGAGCCCGACAGAGCCCGACAGAGCCCGACAGAGTCCGACAGAGCCCGACAGAGCCCAGTAGAGCCCGACAGAGCCCGACAGAGCCCGACAGAACCCGACAGAGCCCGACATAGCCCGACAGGGCCCGACAGAGCCCGACAGGGCCCGACAGAGCCCGACAGAGCCGGACAGGGCCCAGTAGAGCCCGACAGAGCCCGACAGAGCCCGACAGAGCCCGACAGAGCCCGACAGGGCCCAGTAGAGCCCAGTAGAACCCGACAGAGCCCGACAGAGCCCGACAGAGCCCGACAGAGCCCGACAGAGCCCGACAGGGCCCGACAGGGCCCGACAGGGCCCGACAGAGCCCGACAGAGCCCGACAGAGCCCGACAGGGCCCGACAAGGCCCGACAGGGCCCGACAGGGCCCGACAGAGCCCGACAGAGCTCGACAGGGCCCGACAGGTCCCAACAGAGCCCGACAGAGCCCGACAGAGCCCGACAGGGCCCGACAGGGCCCGACAGGGCCCAGTAGAGCCCGACAGAGCCCGACAGAGCCCGACAGAGCCCGACAGAGGCCGACAGAGCCCGACAGAGGCCGACAGGGCCCGACAGGGCCCGACAGAGCCCAACAGAGCCCGACAGGGCCCGACAGGGCCCGACAGAACCCGACAGAGCCCGACAGAGCCCAGTAGAGCCCGACAGAGCCCGACAGAGCCCGACAGAGCCCGACAGGGCCCGACAGGGCCGAGTAGAGCCCGACAGAGCCCGACAGAGCTCGACAGGGCCCGACAGGGCCCGACAGAGCCCGACAGAGCCCGACAGAGCCCGACAGGGCCCGACAGGGCCCGACAGGGCCCAGTAGAGCTCGACAGAGCCCGACAGAGCCCGACAGAGCCCAGTAGAGCTCGACAGAGCCCGACAGAGCCCGACAGGGCCCAGTAGAGCCCAGTAGAACCCGACAGAGCCCAATAGAGCCCGACAGAGCCCGACAGAGCCCGACAGAGCCCGACAGAGCCCGACAGGGCCCAGTAGAGCCCTGTAGAACCCGACAGAGCCCGACAGAGCCCGACAGAGCCCGACAGAGCCCGACAGAGCCCGACAGGGCCCAGTAGAGCCCGACAGAGCCCGACAGAGCCCGACAGAGCCCGACAGAGCCCGACAGGGCCCGACAGGGCCCGACAGGGCCCAGTAGAGCTCGACAGAGCGCGACAGAGCCCGACAGGGCCCGACAGGGCCCGACAGAGCCCGACAGGGCCCGACAGGGCCCGACAGGGCCCAGTAGAGCCCGACAGAGCCCGACAGGGCCCGACAGAGCCCGACAGAGCCCGACAGAGCCCGACAGGGCCCAGTAGAGCTCGACAGAGCCCGACAGAGCCCAATAGAGCCCGACAGAGCCCGACAGAGCCCGACAGAGCCCGACAGGGCCCAGTAGAGCCCAGTAGAACCCGACAGAGCCCGACAGAGCCCGACAGAGCCCGACAGAGACCGACAGGGCCCGACAGGGCCCGACAGGGCCCGACAGAGCCCGACAGGGCCCGACAGGGCCCGACAAGGCCCGACAGGGCCCGACAGGGCCCGACAGAGCCCGACAGAGCTCGACAGGGCCCGACAGGTCCCAACAGAGCTCGACAGAGCCCGACAGAGCCCGACAGGGCCCGACAGGGCCCGACAGGGCCCAGTAGAGCCCGACAGAGCCCGACAGAGCCCGACAGCGCCCGACAGGGCCCGACAGAGCCCAACAGAGCCCGACAGGGCCCGACAGGGCCCGACAGAACCCGACAGAGCCCGACAGAGCCCAGTAGAGCCCGACAGAGCCCGACAGAGCCCGACAGAGCCCGACAGGGCCCGACAGGGCCGAGTAGAGCCCGACAGAGCCCGACAGAGCTCGACAGGGCCCGACAGGGCCCGACAGAGCCCGACAGAGCCCGACAGGGCCCGACAGAGCCCGACAGAGCCCGACAGGGCCCAGTAGAGCTCGACAGAGCCCGACAGAGCCCGACAGAGCCCAGTAGAGCTCGACAGAGCCCGACAGAGCCCGACAGGGCCCGACAGGGCCCGACAGGGCCCGACAGGGCCCAGTAGAGCCCGACAGAGCCCGACAGAGCCCGACAGGGCCCGACCGAGCCCGACAGAGCCCAGTAGAGCCCGACAGAGCCCGACAGAGCCCGACAGAGCCCGACAGAGCCCGACAGGGCCCAGTAGAGCCCAGTAGAACCCGACAGAGCCCAACAGAGCCCGACAGAGCCCGACAGAGCCCGACAGGGCCCGACAGGGCCCGACAGGGCCCGACAGAGCCCGACAGGGCCCGACAGGGCCCGACAGGGCCCGACAGAGCTCGACAGGGCCCGACAGGGCCCGACAGAGCCCGACAGAGCCCGACAGGGCCCGACAGGGCCCGACAGAGCCCGACAGAGCCCAGTAGAGCCCGACAGAGCCCGACAGAGCCCGACAGAGCCCGACAGGGCCCAGTAGAGCCCGACAGAACCCGACAGATCCCGACATAGCCCGACAGGGCCCGACAGAGCCCGACAGGGCCCGACAGAGCCCGACAGAGCCGGACAGGGCCCAGTAGAGCCCGACAGAGCCCGACAGAGCCCGACAGAGCCCGACAAAGCCCGACAGGGCCCGACAGGGCCCGACAGAGCCCGACAGAGCCCGACAGGGCCCGACAGAGCCCGACAGAGCCCGACAGAGCCCGACAGAGCCCAGTAGAGCCCGACAGAGCCTGACAGAGCCCGACAGGGCCCGGCAGAGCCCGACAGGGCCCGACAGGGCCTGACAGGGCCCAGTAGAGCTCGACAGAGCCCGACAGAGCCCGACAGGGCCCGACAGGGCCCGACAGGGCCCGACAGAGCCCGACAGGGCCCGACAGGGCCCAGTAGAGTCCGACAGAGCCCGACAGGGCCCGACAGAGCCCGACAGAGCCCGACAGAGCCCGACAGGGCCCAGTAGAGCCCAGTAGAGCCCGACAGAGCCCAATAGAGCCCGACAGAGCCCGACAGAGCCCGACAGAGCCCGACAGAGCCCGACAGGGCCCAGTAGAGCCCGACAGAGCCCGACAGAGCCCGACAGGGCCCGACAGAGCCCGACAGGGCCCGACAGGGCCCGACAGAGCCCGACAGAGCCCAGTAGAGCCCGACAGAGCCCGACAGGGCCCGACAGAGCCCGACAGAGCCCGACAGAGCCCGACAGGGCCCAGTAGAGCCCAGTAGAACCCGACAGAGCCCAATAGAGCCCGACAGAGCCCGACAGAGCCCGACAGAGCCCGACAGAGCCCGACAGGGCCCAGTAGAGCCCAGTAGAACCCGACAGAGCCCGACAGAGCCCGACAGAGCCCGACAGAGCCCGACAGGGCCCGACAGGGCCCGACAGGGCCCGACAGAGCCCGACAGAGCCCGACAGGGCCCGACAAGGCCCGACAGGGCCCGACAGGGCCCGACAGAGCCCGACAGAGCTCGACAGGGCCCGACAGGTCCCAACAGAGCCCGACAGAGCCCGACAGAGCCCGACAGGGCCCGACAGGGCCCGACAGGGCCCAGTAGAGCTCGACAGAGCCCGACAGAGCCCGACAGAGCCCGACAGAGGCCGACAGGGCCCGACAGGGCCCGACAGAGCCCAACAGAGCCCGACAGGGCCCGACAGGGCCCGACAGAACCCGACAGAGCCCGACAGAGCCCAGTAGAGCCTGACAGAGCCCGACAGAGCCCGACAGAGCCCGACAGGGCCCGACAGGGCCGAGTAGAGCCCGACAGAGCCCGACAGAGCTCGACAGGGCCCGACAGGGCCCGACAGAGCCCGACAGAGCCCGACAGAGCCCGACAGGGCCCGACAGAGCCCGACAGAGCCCGACAGGGCCCAGTAGAGCTCGACAGAGCCCGACAGAGCCCGACAGAGCCCACTAGAGCTCGACAGAGCCCGACAGAGCCCGACAGGGCCCAGTAGAGCCCAGTAGAACCCGACAGAGCCCAATAGAGCCCGACAGAGCCCGACAGAGCCCGACAGAGCCCGACAGAGCCCGACAGGGCCCAGTAGAGCCCGACAGAGCCCGACAGAGCCCGACAGAGCCCGACAGAGCCCGACAGAGCCCGACAGGGCCCAGTAGAGCCCGACAGAGCCCGACAGAGCCCGACAGAGCCCGACAGGGCCCGACAGGGCCCGACAGGGCCCAGTAGAGCTCGACAGAGCGCGACAGAGCCCGACAGGGCCCGACAGGGCCCGACAGAGCCCGACAGGGCCCGACAGGGCCCGACAAGGCCCAGTAGAGCCCGACAGAGCCCGACAGGGCCCGACAGAGCCCGACAGAGCCCGACAGAGCCCGACAGAGCCCGACAGGTTCCGGCAGAGCCCGACAGGGCCCGACAGAGCCCGACAGGGCCCGACAGAGCCCGACAGGGCCCAGTAGAGCCCGACAGAGCCCGACAGGGCCCGACAGAGCCCGACAGAGCCCGACAGAGCCTCACAGGGCCCAGTAGAGCCCAGTAGAACCCGACAGAGCCCAATAGAGCCCGACAGAGCCCGACAGAGCCCGACAGAGCCCGACAGAGCCCAGTAGAGCCCGACAGAGCCCGACAGAGCCCGACAGAGTCCGACAGAGCCCGACAGAGCCCAGTAGAGCCCGACAGAGCCCGACAGAGCCCGACAGAACCCGACAGAGCCCGACATAGCCCGACAGGGCCCGACAGAGCCCGACAGGGCCCGACAGAGCCCGACAGAGCCGGACAGGGCCCAGTAGAGCCCGACAGAGCCCGACAGAGCCCGACAGAGCCCGACAAAGCCCGACAGGGCCCGACAGGGCCCGACAGAGCCCGACAGAGCCCGACAGGGCCCGACAGAGCCCGACAGAGCCCGACAGAGCCCGACAGGGCCCAGTAGAGCCCGACAGAGCCCGACAGAGCCCGACAGGGCCCGACAGGGCCTGACAGGGCCCAGTAGAGCTCGACAGAGCCCGACAGAGCCCGACAGGGCCCGACAGGGCCCGACAGGGCCCGACAGAGCCCGACAGGGCCCGACAGGGCCCAGTAGAGTCCGACAGAGCCCGACAGGGCCCGACAGAGCCCGACAGAGCCCGACAGAGCCCGACAGGGCCCAGTAGAGCCCAGTAGAGCCCGACAGAGCCCAATAGAGCCCGACAGAGCCCGACAGAGCCCGACAGAGCCCGACAGAGCCCGACAGGGCCCAGTAGAGCCCGACAGAGCCCGACAGAGCCCGACAGGGCCCGACAGAGCCCGACAGGGCCCGACAGGGCCCGATAGGGCCCAGTAGAGCTCGACAGAGCCCGACAGAGCCCGACAGGGCCCGACAGGGCCCGACAGAGCCCGACAGGGCCCAGTAGAGCCCGACAGAGCCCGACAGGGCCCGACAGAGCCCGACAGAGCCCGACAGAGCCCGACAGGGCCCAGTAGAGCCCAGTAGAACCCGACAGAGCCCAATAGAGCCCGACAGAGCCCGACAGAGCCCGACAGAGCCCGACAGAGCCCGACAGGGCCCAGTAGAGCCCAGTAGAACCCGACAGAGCCCGACAGAGCCCGACAGAGCCCGACAGAGCCCGACAGGGCCCGACAGGGCCCGACATGGCCCGACAGAGCCCGACAGAGCCCGACAGGGCCCGACAAGGCCCGACAGGGCCCGACAGGGCCCGACAGAGCCCGACAGAGCTCGACAAGGCCCGACAGGTCCCAACAGAGCCCGACAGAGCCCGACAGAGCCCGACAGGGCCCGACAGGGCCCGACAGGGCCCAGTAGAGCTCGAAAGAGCCCGACAGAGCCCGACAGAGCCCGACAGAGCCCGACAGGGCCCGACAGGGCCCGACAGAGCCCAACAGAGCCCGACAGGGCCCGACAGAGCCCGACAGAGACCAGTAGAGCCCGACAGAGCCCAGTAGAGCCCGACAGAGCCCGACAGAGCCCGACAGAGCCCGACAGGGCCCGACAGGGCCGAGTAGAGCCCGACAGAGCCCGACAGAGCTCGACAGGGCCCGACAGGGCCCGACAGAGCCCGACAGAGCCCGACAGAGCCCGACAGGGCCCGACAGAGCCCGACAGAGCCCGACAGGGCCCAGTAGAGCTCGACAGAGCCCGACAGAGCCCGACAGAGCCCAGTAGAGCTCGACAGAGCCCGACAGAGCCCGACAGGGCCCAGTAGAGCCCAGTAGAACCCGACAGAGCCCAATAGAGCCCGACAGAGCCCGACAGAGCCCGACAGAGCCCGACAGAGCCCGACAGGGCCCAGTAGAGCCCTGTAGAACCCGACAGAGCCCGACAGAGCCCGACAGAGCCCGACAGAGCCCGACAGAGCCCGACAGAGCCCGACAGGGCCCAGTAGAGCCCGACAGAGCCCGACAGAGCCCGACAGAGCCCGACAGGGCCCGACAGGGCCCGACAGGGCCCAGTAGAGCTCGACAGAGCGCGACAGAGCCCGACAGGGCCCGACAGGGCCCGACAGAGCCCGACAGGGCCCGACAGGGCCCGACAGGGCCCAGTAGAGCCCGACAGAGCCCGACAGGGCCCGACAGAGCCCGACAGAGCCCGACAGAGCCCGACAGGGCCCAGTAGAGCTCGACAGAGCCCGACAGAGCCCAATAGAGCCCGACAGAGCCCGACAGAGCCCGACAGAGCCCGACAGAGCCCGACAGGGCCCAGTAGAGCCCGACAGGGCCCGACAGGGCCCGAAAGAGCCCGACAGAGCCCGACAGAGCTCGACAGGGCCCAGTAGAGCCCGACAGAGCCCGACAGAGCCCGACAGAGCCCGACAGAGCCCGACAGAGCCCAGTAGAGCTCGACAGAGCCCGACAGGGCCCGACAGGGCCCGACAGGGCCCAGTAGAGCCCGAACAGAGCCCGACAGAGCCCGACAGGGCCCGACAGGGCCCGACAGAGCCCGACAGAGCCCGACAGGGCCCGACAGGGCCCGACAGAGCCCGACAGAGCCCAGTAGAGCCCGACAGAGCCCGACAGAGCTCGACAGGGCCCGACAGGGCCCGACAGAGCCCGACAAAGCCCGACAGAGCCCGACAGGGCCCGACAGGGCCCGACAGAGCCCGACAGAGACCAGTAGAGCCCGACAGAGCCCGACAGAGCCCGACAGAGCCCGACAGGGCCCGACCGAGCCCGACAGAGCCCAGTAGAGCCCGACAGAGCCCGACAGAGCCCGACAGAGCCCGACAGGGCCCAGTAGAGCCCAGTAGAACCCGACAGAGCCCAACAGAGCCCGACAGAGCCCGACAGAGACCAGTAGAGCCCGACAGAGCCCGACAGAGCCCGACAGAGCCCGACAGAGCCCGACAGAGCCCGACAGGGCCCAGTAGAGCCCGACAGAGCCCGACAGAGCCCGACAGAGCCCGACAGAGCCCGACAGAGCCCGACAGGGCCCGACAAAGCCCGACAGAGCCCAGTAGAGCCCGACAGAGCCCGACAGAGCCCGACAGAGCCCGACAGAGCCCGACAGAGCCCGACAGAGCCCGACAGGGCCCGACAGAGCCCGACAGAGCCCGACAGGGCCCAGTAGAGCCCAGTAGAACCCGACAGAGCCCAATAGAGCACGACAGAGCCCGACAGAGCCCGACAGAGCCCGACAGAGCCCGACAGGGCCCAGTAGAGCCCAGTAGAACCCGACAGAGCCCGACAGAGCCCGACAGGGCCCGACAGGGCCCGACAGGGCCCGACAGAGCCCGACAGGGCCCGACAGGGCCCGACAAGGCCCGACAGGGCCCGACAGGGCCCGACAGAGCCCGACAGAGCCCGACAGAGCCCGACAGGGCCCGACAGGGCCCGACAGGGCCCAGTAGAGCCCGACAGAGCCCGACAGAGCCCGACAGAGCCCGACAGGGCCCGACAGGGCCCGACAGAGCCCGACAGAGCCCGACAGGGCCCGACAGGGCCCGACAGAACCCGACAGAGCCCGACAGAGCCCAGTAGAGCCCGACAGAGCCCGACAGAGCCCGACAGAGCCCGACAGGGCCCGACAGGGCCGAGTAGAGCCCGACAGAGCCCGACAGAGCTAGACAGGGCCCGACAGGGCCCGACAGAGCCCGACAGAGCCCGACAGAGCCCGACAGGGCCCGACAGAGCCCGACAGAGCCCGACAGGGCCCAGTAGAGCCCGACAGGGCCCGACAGGGCCCGAAAGAGCCCGACAGAGCCCGACAGAGCCCGACAGGGCCCAGTAGAGCCCGACAGAGCCCGACAGAGCCCGACAGAGCCCGACAGAGCCCGACAGGGCCCAGTAGAGCTCGACAGAGCCCGACAGAGCCCGACAGAGCCCAGTAGAGCTCGACAGAGCCCGACAGAGCCCGACAGGGCCCGACAGGGCCCGACAGAGCCCGACAGGGCCCAGTAGAGCCCGACAGGGCCCGACAGGGCCCGAAAGAGCCCGACAGAGCCCGACAGAGCCCGACAGGGCCCAGTAGAGCCCGACAGAGCCCGACAGAGCCCGACAGAGCCCGACAGAGCCCGACAGAGCCCAGTAGAGCTCGACAGAGCCCGACAGGGCCCGACAGGGCCCGACAGGGCCCAGTAGAGCCCGAACAGAGCCCGACAGAGCCCGACAGGGCCCGACAGGGCCCGACAGAGCCCGACAGAGCCCGACAGGGCCCGACAGGGCCCGAGAGAGCCCGACAGAGCCCAGTAGAGCCCGACAGAGCCCGACAGAGCTCGACAGGGCCCGACAGGGCCCGACAGAGCCCGACAGAGCCCGACAGAGCCCGACAGAGCCCGACAGGGCCCGACAGGGCCCGACAGAGCCCGACAGAGACCAGTAGAGCCCGACAGAGCCCGACAGAGCCCGACAGAGCCCGACAGGGCCCGACCGAGCCCGACAGAGCCCAGTAGAGCCCGAAAGAGCCCGACAGAGCCCGACAGGGCCCAGTAGAGCCCAGTAGAACCCGACAGAGCCCAACAGAGCCCGACAGAGCCCGACAGAGACCAGTAGAGCTAGACAGAGCCCGACAGAGCCCGACAGAGCCCGACAGGGCCCGACAGGGCCCAGTAGAGCCCGACAGAGCCCGACAGAGCCCGACAGAGCCCGACAGAGCCCGACAAAGCCCGACAGAGCCCAGTAGAGCCCGACAGAGCCCGACAGAGCCCGACAGAGCCCGACAGGGCCCGACAGAGCCCGACAGAGCCCGACAGAGCCCGACAGGGCCCGACAGGGCCCGACAGAGCCCGACAGGGCCCGACAGGGCCCGACAGAGCTCGACAGTGCCCGACAGGGCCCGACAGAGCCCGACAGGGCCCGACAGGGCCCGAGAGGGCCCGACAGAGCCCGACAGAGCCCAGTAGAGCCCGACAGAGCCCGACAGAGCCCGACAGAGCCCGACAGGGCCCGACAGAGCCCGACAGAGCCCGACAGAGCCCGACAGGGCCCGACAGGGCCCGACAGGGCCCGACAGAGCCCAGTAGAGCCCGACAGAGCCCGACAGAGCCCGACAGAGCCCGACAGAGCCCGACAGGGCCCAGTAGAGCTCGACAGAGCCCGACAGAGCCCGACAGGTCCCGACAGGGCCCGACAGGGCCCAGTAGAGCCCGACAGAGCCCGACAGGGCCAGACAGAGCCCGACAGAGCCCGACAGGGCCCAGTAGAGCCCAGTAGAACCCGACAGAGCCCAATAGAGCCCGACAGAGCCCGACAGAGCCCGACAGAGACCGACAGAGCCCGACAGGGCCCAGTAGAGCCCAGTAGAACCCGACAGAGCCCGACAGAGCCCGACAGAGCCCGACAGAGCCCGACAGGGCCCGACAGGGCCCGACAGAGCCCGACAGAGCCCGACAGAGCCCGACAGGGCCCGACAGAGCCCGACAGGGCCCGACAGAGCCCGACAGAGCCCGACAGAGCCCGACAGAGCCCGACAGGGCCCGACAGGGCCCGACAGAGCCCGACAGAACCCGACAGAGCCCGACAGAGCCCAGTAGAGCCCGACAGAGCCCGACAGAGCCCGACAGAGCCCGACAGGGCCCAGTAGAGCCCGACAGAGCCCGACAGGGCCCGACAGAGCCCGACAGTGCCCGACAGGGCCCGACAGAGCCCGACAGAGACCAGTAGAGCCCGACAGAGCCCGACAGAGCCCGACAGAGCCCGACAGGGACCGACCGAGCCCGACAGAGCCCAGTAGAGCCCGACAGAGCCCGACAGAGCCCGACAGAGCCCGACAGGGCCCAGTAGAGCCCAGTAGAAACCGACAGAGCCCAACAGAGCCCGACAGAGCCCGACAGAGACCAGTAGAGCCCGACAGAGCCCGACAGAGCCCGACAGAGCCCGACAGAGCCCGACAGGGCCCGACAGGGCCCGACAGGGCCCAGTAGAGCCCGACAGAGCCCGACAGAGCCCGACAGAGCCCGACAGAGCCCGACAGGGCCCGACAAAGCCCGACAGAGCCCAGTAGAGCCCGACAGAGCCCGACAGAGCCCGACAGAGCCCGACAGAGCCCGACAGAGCCCGACAGGGCCCGACAGAGCTCGACAGTGCCCGACAGGGCCCGACAGAGCCCGACAGGGCCCGACAGGGCCCGACAGGGCCCGACAGAGCCCGACAGAGCCCAGTAGAGCCCGACAGAGCCCGACAGAGCCCGACAGAGCCCGACAGGGCCCAGTAGAGCCCGACAGAACCCGACAGAGCCCGACAGAGCCCGACAGGGCCCGACAGAGCCCGACAGAGCCCGACAGAGCCCGACAGGGCCCGACAGAGCCCGACAGAGCCCGACAGAGCCCAGTAGAGCCCGACAGAGCCCGACAGAGCCCGACAGAGCCCGACAGAGCCCGACAGGGCCCAGTAGAGCTCGACAGAGCCCGACAGAGCCCGACAGGGCCTGACAGGGCCCAGTAGAGCCCGACAGAGCCCGACAGGGCCCGACAGAGCCCGACAGAGCCCGACAGGGCCCAGTAGAGCCCAGTAGAACCCGACAGAGCCCAATAGAGCCCGACAGAGCCCGACAGAGCCCGACAGAGACCGACAGAGCCCGACAGGGCCCAGTAGAGCCCAGTAGAACCCGACAGAGCCCGACAGAGCCCGACAGAGCCCGACAGAGCCCGACAGGGCCCGACAGGGCCCGACAGGGCCCGACAGAGCCCGACAGAGCCCGACAGAGCCCGACAGGGCCCGACAGAGCCCGACAGGGCCCGACAGAGCCCGACAGAGCCCGACAGAGCCCGACAGGGCCCGACAGGGCCCGACAGAGCCCGACAGAACCCGACAGAGCCCGACAGAGCCCGACAGAGCCCGACAGAGCCCGACAGGGCCCAGTAGAGCCCGACAGAGCCCGACAGGGCCCGACAGGGCCCAGTAGAGCCCGACAGAGCCCGACAGAGCCCGACAAAGCCCGACAGGGCCCGACAGGGCCCGACAGAGCCCGACAGGGCCCGACAGGGCCCGACAGAGCCCGACAGAGCCCGACAGGGCCCGACAGAGCCTGACAGAGCCCGACAGGGCCCAGTAGATCCCGACAGAGCCCAACAGAGCCCGACAGAGCCCGACAGGGCCCGACAGAGCCCGACAGGGCCCGACAGAGCCCGACAGAGCCCAGTAGAGCTCGACAGAGCCCGACAGAGCCCGACAGGGCCCGACAGGGCCCGACAGAGCCCGACAGGGCCCGACAGGGCCCGACAGGGCCCAGTGGAGCCCGACAGAGCCCGACAGGGCCCGACAGAGCCCGACAGAGCCCGACAGGGCCCAGTAGAGCCCAGTAGAACCCGACAGAGCCCAATAGAGCCCGACAGAGCCCGACAGAGCCCGACAGGGCCCGACAGGGCCCGACAGAGCCCGACAGAACCCGACAGAGCCCGACAGAGCCCAGTAGAGCCCGACAGAGCCCGACAGAGCTCGACAGGGCCCAACAGGGCCCGACAGAGCCCGACAGAGCCCGACAGAGCCTGACAGAGCCCGACAGGGCCCGACAGAACCCGACAGAGCCCGACAGAGCCCAGTAGAGCCCGACCGAGCCCGACCGAGCCCGACAGAGCCCGACAGGGCCCGACAGAGCCCGACAGGGCCCGACAGAGCCCGACAAAGCCCGACAGGGCCCGACAGGGCCCGACAGAGCCCGACAGGGCCCGACAGAGCCCGACAGGGCCCGACAGGGCCCAGTAGAGCCCGACAGAGCCCGACAGAGCCCGACAGAGCCCGACAGAGCCCGACAGGGCCCGACAGGGCCCGACAGAGCCCAGTAGAGCTCGACAGAGCCCGACAGAGCCCGACAGGGCCCGACAGGGCCCGACAGGGCCCAGTAGAGCCCGACAGAGCCCGACAGAGCCCGACAGGGCCCGACAGGGCCCGACAGGGCCCGACAGAGCCCGACAGAGCCCGACAGGGCCCGACAGTGCCCGACAGAGCCCGACAGAGCCCGACAGGGCCCGACAGGGCCCAGTAGAGCCCGACAGAGCCCGACAGAGCCCGACAGAGCCCGACAGGGCCCGACAGAGCCCGACAGAGCCCGACAGAGCCCGACAAAGCCCGACAGGGCCCGACAGGGCCCGACAGAGCCCGACAGAGCCCGACAGGGCCCGACAGGGCCCAGTAGAGCCCGACAGAGCCCGCCAGAGCCCGACAGAGCCCGACAGGGCCCGACAGGGCCCGTAAGAGCCCGACAGAGCCCGACAGAGCTCGACAGAGCCCGACAGGGCCCGACAGGGCCCGACAGAGCCCGACAGGGCCCAGTAGAGCCCGACAGAGCCCGACAGGGCCCGACAGAGCCCGACAGGGCCCGACAGGGCCCGACAGATCCCGACAGAGCCCGACAGAGCCCGACAGGGCCCGACAGAGCCCGACAGGGCCCAGTAGAGCCCGACAGAGCCCGACAGAGCCCGACAGAGCCCGACAGGGCCCGACAGGGCCCGACAGAGCCCGACAGAGCCCAGTAGAGCTCGACAGAGCCCGACAGAGCCCAGTAGAGCCCGACAGAGCCCGACAGAGCTCGACAGGGCCCGACAGGGCCCGACAGAGCCCGACAGAGCCCGACAGGGCCCGACAGGGCCCGACAGAGCCCGACAGAGCCCGACAGGGCCCGACAGGGCCCGACAGGGCCCGACAGAGACCAGTAGAGCCCGACAGAGCCCGACAGAGCCCGACAGGGCCCGACAGGGCCCGACAGGGCCCAGTAGAGCCCGACAGAGCCCGACAGAGCCCGACAGAGCCCGACAGAGCCCGACAGGGCCCAGTAGAGCCCAGTAGAACCCGACAGAGCCCGACAGAGCCCGACAGAGCCCGACAGGGCCCGACAGGGCCCGACAGAGCCCGACAGAGCCCGACAGGGCCCAACAGGGCCCGACAGAGGCCGACAAGGCCCGACAGAGCCCGACAGAGCTCGACAGGGCCCGACAGGGCCCGACAGAGCCCGACAGAGCCCAACAGAGCCCGACAGAGCCCGACAGAGCCCGACAGAGCCCGACAGAGCCCGACAGGGCCCAGTAGAGCCCGACAGAGCCCGACAGAGCCCGACAGAGCCCGACAGAGCCCGACAGAGCCCGACAGGGCCCGACAGGGCCCGACAGGGCCCAGTAGAGCCCGACAGAACCCGACAGAGCCCGACAGAGCCTGACAGAGCTCGACAGGGCCCGACAGGGCCCGACAGAGCCCGACAGAGCCCGACAGAGCTCGACAGGGACCGACAGAGCCCGACAGGGCCCGACAGAGCCCGACAGAGCTCGACAGGGCCCGACAGGGCCCGACAGAGCCCGACAGAGCCCGACAGAGCCCGACAGGGCCCGACAGAGCCCGACAGGGCCCAGTAGAGCCCGACAGAACCCGACAGAGCCCGACAGAGCCCGACAGGGCCCGACAGGGCCCGACAGAGCCCGACAGGGCCCAGTAGAGCCCGACACAACCCGACAGAGCCCAACAGAGCCCAGTAGAGCCCAGTAGAGCCCAGTAGAGCCCGACAGAGCCCGACAGAGCCCGACAGAGCCCGACAGAGCCCGACAGAGCCCGACAGAGCCCGACAGGGCCCAGTAGAGCCCGACAGAACCCGACAGAGCCCGACAGAGCCCGACAGAGCCCGACAGAGCCCGACAGAGCCCGACAGGGCCCGACAGAGCCCGACAGAGCCGGACAGGGCCCAGTAGAGCCCGACAGAGCCCGACAGAGCCCGACAAAGCCCGACAGGGCCCGACAGGGCCCGACAGAGCCCGACAGAGCCCGACAGGGCCCGACAGGGCCCGACAGAGCCCGACAGAGCCCGACAGGGCCCAGTAGAGCCCGACAGAGCCCGACAGAGCCCGACAGGGCCCGACAGGGCCCGACAGGGCCCAGTAGAGCTCGACAGAGCCCGACAAAGCCCGACAGGGCCCGACAGGGCCCGACAGAGCCCGACAGGGCCCGACAGGGCCCGACAGGGCCCAGTAGAGCCCGACAGAGCCCGACAGGGCCCAACAGAGCCCGACAGAGCCCGACAGAGCCCGACAGGGCCCAGTAGAGACCAGTAGAACCCGACAGAGCCCAATAGAGCCCGACAGAGCCCGACAGAGCCCGACAGGGCCCAGTAGAGCCCAGTAGAACCCGACAGAGCCCGACAGAGCCCGACAGAGCCCGACAGAGCCCGACAGGGCCCGACAGGGCCCGACAGGGCCCGACAGAGCCCGACAGGGCCCGACAGAGCTCGACAGGGCCCGACAGGTCCCGACAGAGCCCGACAGAGCCCGACAGGGCCCGACAGGGCCCGACAGGGCCCGACAGAACCCGACAGAGCCCGACAGAGCCCAGTAGAGCCCGACAGAGCCCGACAGGGCCCAGTAGAGCCCGACAGAGCCCGACAGAGCCCGACAGAGCCCGACAGGGCCCGACAGAGCCCGACAGGGCCCGACAGAGCCCGACAGGGCCCGACAGAGCCCGACAGAGCCGGACAGGGCCCAGTAGAGCCCGACAGAGCCCGACAGAGCCCGACAGAGCCCGACAAAGCCCGACAGGGCCCGACAGGGCCCGACAGAGCCCGAC
This sequence comes from Caloenas nicobarica, assembly GCF_036013445.1. Classification (NCBI taxonomy): domain Eukaryota; kingdom Metazoa; phylum Chordata; class Aves; order Columbiformes; family Columbidae; genus Caloenas; species Caloenas nicobarica. The sequence continues at coordinate 19,393 of NW_027017442.1, read as the reverse complement.
AGAGCCCGACAGAGCCCGACAGAGCCCGACAGGGCCCAGTAGATCCCGACAGAGCCCAACAGAGCCCGACAGAGCCCGACAGGGCCCGACAGAGCCCGACAGGGCCCGACAGGGCCCGACAGAGACCAGTAGAGCTCGACAGAGCCCGACAGAGCCCGACAGGGCCCGACAGGGCCCGAAGGAGCCCGACAGGGCCCGACAGGGCCCGACAGGGCCCAGTAGAGCCCGACAGAGCCCGACAGGGCCCGACAGGGCCCGACAGAGCCCGACAGAGCCCGACAGGGCCCAGTAGAGCCCAGTAGAACCCGACAGAGCCCAATAGAGCCCGACAGAGCCCGACAGAGCCCGACAGAGCCCGACAGGGCCCGACAGGGCCTGACAGGGCCCGACAGGGCCCGACAGAGCCCGACAGGGCCCGACAGAGCCCGACAGGGCCCGACAGAGCCCGACAGAGCCCGGCAGAGCCCAGTAGAGCCCGACAGAACCCGACAGAGCCCGACAGAGCTCGACAGGGCCCGACAGGGCCCGACAGAGCCCGACAGAGCCCGACAGGGCCCGACAGGGCCCGACAGAGCCCGACAGAGCCCAGTAGAGCCCGACAGAGCCCGACAGAGCCCGACATAGCCCGACAGGGCCCGACAGGGCCCGACAGGGCCCGACAGGGCCCGACAGAGCCCGACAGGGCCCAGTAGAGCCCGACAGAGCCCGACAGAGCCTGACAGAGCCCGACAGAGCCCGACAGGGCCCGACAGAGCCCGACAGAGCCCGACAGAGCCCGACAGGGCCCGACAGAGCCCGACAGGGCCCGACAGGGCCCGACAGGTCCCGACAGGGCCCAGTAGAGCCCGACAGAGCCCGACAGGGCCCGACAGAGCTCGACAGAGCCCGACAGGGCCCGACAGGGCCCGACAGAGCCCGACAGAGCCCGACAGAGCGCGACAGGGCCCGACAGGGCCCAGTAGAGCCTGACAGAGCCCGACAGAGCCCGACAGAGCCCGACAGGGCCCGACAGAGCCCGACAGAGCCCAGTAGAGCTCGACAGAGCCCGACAGAGCCCGACAGAGCCCGACAGGGCCCAGTAGAGCCCGACAGAGCCCGACAGAGCCCGACAGGGCCCGACAGGGCCCAACAGAGCCCGACAGGGCCCGACAGGGCCCGACAGAGCCCGACAGAGACCAGAAGAGCCCGACAGAGCCCGACAGAGCCCGACAGAGCCCGACAGGGCCCGACAGGGCCCGACAGGGCCCGACAGGGCCCGACAGAGCCCGACAGAGCCCGACAGAGCCCGACAGAGCCCGACAAAGCTCGACAGGGCCCGACAGGGCCCGACAGGGCCCGACAGAGCCCGACAGGGCCCGACAGGGCCCGACAGGGCCCGACAGAACCCGACAGAGCCCGACAGAGCCCTGTAGAGCCCGACAGAGCCCGACAGAGCCCGACAGAGCCCGACAGGGCCCGACAGGGCCCGACAGAGCCCGACAGAGCCCGACAGGGCCCGACAGAGCACGACAGAGCCCAGTAGAGCTCGACAGAGCCCGACAGAGCCCGACAGGGCCCGACAGAGCCCGACAGGGCCCAGTAGAGCCCGACAGAGCCCGACAGGGCCCGACAGAGCCCGACAGAGCCCGACAGGGCCCGACAGGGCCCGACAGAGCCCGACAGAGCCCGACAGAGCCCGACAGGGCCCGACAGAGCCCGACAGGGCCCAGTAGAGCCCGACAGAGCCTGACAGAGCCCGACAGAGCCCGACAGGTCCCGACAGAGCTTGACAGAGCCCAGTAGAGCTCGACAGAGCCCGACAGAACCCAACAGGGCCCTACAGGGCCCGACAGGGCCCGACAGGGCCCGACAGGGCCCAGTAGAGCCCGACAGAGCCCGACAGAGCCCGACAGAGCCCGACAGAGCCCGACAGAACCCGACAAAGCCCGACAGTGCCCGACAGGGCCCGACAGGGCCCGACAGAGCCTGACAGAGCCCGACAGAGCCCGACAGAGCCCGACAGAGCCCGACAGAGCCCGACAGAACCCGACAAAGCCCGACAGTGCCCGACAGGGCCCGACAGGGCCCGACAGAGCCCGACAGAGCCCGACAGAGCCCGACAGAGCTCAGTAGAGCCCGACAGAGCCCGACAGAGCCCGACAGAGCCCGACAGGGCCCAGTAGAGCCCAGTAGAACCCGACAGAGCCCGACAGAGCCCGACAGAGCCAGACAGGGCCCAACAGGGCCCGACAGAGGCCGACAAGGCCCGACAGAGCCCGACAGAGCTCGACAGGGCCCGACAGGGCCCGACAGAGCCCGACAGAGCCCAACAGAGCCCGACAGAGCCCGACAGAGCCCGACAGAGCCCGACAGAGCCCGACAGGGCCCAGTAGAGCCCGACAGAGCCCGACAGAGCCCGACAGAGCCCGACAGAGCCCGACAGGGCCCGACCGAGCCCGACAGAGCCCAGTAGAGCCCGACAGAGCCCGACAGAGCCCGACAGAGCCCGACAGAGCTCGACAGGGCCCGACAGGGCCCGACAGAGCCCGACAGAGCCCGACAGAGCTCGACAGGGACCGACAGAGCCCGACAGGGCCCGACAGAGCCCGACAGAGCTCGACAGGGCCCGACAGGGCCCGACAGAGCCCGACAGAGCCCGACAGGGCCCGACAGAGCCCGACAGGGCCCAGTAGAGCCCGACAGAACCCGACAGAGCCCGACAGAGCCCGACAGGGCCCGACAGAGCCCGACAGGGCCCAGTAGAGCCCGACACAACCCGACAGAGCCCAACAGAGCCCAGTAGAGCCCAGTAGACCCCAGTAGAGCCCGACAGAGCCCGACAGAGCCCGACAGAGCCCGACAGAGCCCGACAGGGCCCAGTAGAGCCCGACAGGGCCCAGTAGAGCCCGACAGAGCCCGACAGAGCCCGACAGAGCCCGACAGGGCCCGACAGGGCCCGACAGAGCCGGACAGGGCCCAGTAGAGCCCGACAGAGCCCGACAGAGCCCGACAAAGCCCGACAGGGCCCGACAGGGCCCGACAGAGCCCGACAGAGCCCGACAGGGCCCGACAGGGCCCGACAGAGCCCGACAGAGCCCGACAGGGCCCAGTAGAGCCCGACAGAGCCCGACAGAGCCCGACAGAGCCCGACAGGGCCCGACAGGGCCCGACAGGGCCCAGTAGAGCTCGACAGAGCCCGACAAAGCCCGACAGGGCCCGACAGGGCCCGACAGAGCCCGACAGGGCCCGACAGGGCCCGACAGGGCCCAGTAGAGCCCGACAGAGCCCGACAGGGCCCAACAGAGCCCGACAGAGCCCGACAGAGCCGGACAGGGCCCAGTAGAGACCAGTAGAACCCGACAGAGCCCAATAGAGCCCGACAGAGCCCGACAGAGCCCGACAGAGCCCGACAGGGCCCAGTAGAGCCCAGTAGAACCCGACAGAGCCCGACAGAGCCCGACAGAGCCCGACAGGGCCCGACAGGGCCCGACAGGGCCCGACAGGGCCCGACAGAGCCCGACAGAGCCCGACAGGGCCCGACAGAGCTCGACAGGGCCCGACAGGTCCCAACAGAGCCCGACAGAGCCCGACAGGGCCCGACAGGGCCCGACAGGGCCCGACAGAACCCGACAGAGCCCGACAGAGCCCAGTAGAGCCCGACAGAGCCCGACAGAGCCCGACAGAGCCCGACAGGGCCCAGTAGAGCCCAGTAGAACCCGACAGAGCCCGACAGAGCCCGACAGAGCCCGACAGGGCCCAACAGGGCCCGACAGAGGCCGACAAGGCCCGACAGAGCCCGACAGAGCTCGACAGGGCCCGACAGGGCCCGACAGAGCCCGACAGAGCCCAACAGAGCCCGACAGAGCCCGACAGAGCCCGACAGAGCCCGACAGAGCCCGACAGGGCCCAGTAGAGCCCGACAGAGCCCGACAGAGCCCGACAGAGCCCGACAGAGCCCGACAGAGCCCGACAGGGCCCGACCGAGCCCGACAGAGCCCAGTAGAGCCCGACAGAGCCCGACAGAGCCCGACAGAGCCCGACAGAGCTCGACAGGGCCCGACAGGGCCCGACAGAGCCCGACAGAGCCCGACAGAGCTCGACAGGGACCGACAGAGCCCGACAGGGCCCGACAGAGCCCGACAGAGCTCGACAGGGCCCGACAGGGCCCGACAGAGCCCGACAGAGCCCGACAGAGCCCGACAGGGCCCGACAGAGCCCGACAGGGCCCAGTAGAGCCCGACAGAACCCGACAGAGCCCGACAGAGCCCGACAGGGCCCGACAGAGCCCGACAGGGCCCAGTAGAGCCCGACACAACCCGACAGAGCCCAACAGAGCCCAGTAGAGCCCAGTAGACCCCAGTAGAGCCCGACAGAGCCCGACAGAGCCCGACAGAGCCCGACAGGGCCCAGTAGAGCCCGACAGAACCCGACAGAGCCCGACAGAGCCCGACAGAGCCCGACAGGGCCCGACAGAGCCCGACAGAGCCGGACAGGGCCCAGTAGAGCCCGACAGAGCCCGACAGAGCCCGACAAAGCCCGACAGGGCCCGACAGGGCCCGACAGAGCCCGACAGAGCCCGACAGGGCCCGACAGGGCCCGACAGAGCCCGACAGAGCCCGACAGGGCCCAGTAGAGCCCGACAGAGCCCGACAGAGCCCGACAGGGCCCGACAGGGCCCGACAGGGCCCGACAGGGCCCAGTAGAGCTCGACAGAGCCCGACAAAGCCCGACAGGGCCCGACAGGGCCCGACAGAGCCCGACAGGGCCCGACAGGGCCCGACAGGGCCCAGTAGAGCCCGACAGAGCCCGACAGGGCCCAACAGAGCCCGACAGAGCCCGACAGAGCCCGACAGGGCCCAGTAGAGACCAGTAGAACCCGACAGAGCCCAATAGAGCCCGACAGAGCCCGACAGAGCCCGACAGAGCCCGACAGGGCCCAGTAGAGCCCAGTAGAACCCGACAGAGCCCGACAGAGCCCGACAGAGCCCGACAGGGCCCGACAGGGCCCGACAGGGCCCGACAGGGCCCGACAGAGCCCGACAGGGCCCGACAGGGCCCGACAGAGCCCGACAGGGCCCGACAGAGCTCGACAGGGCCCGACAGGTCCCAACAGAGCCCGACAGAGCCCGACAGGGCCCGACAGGGCCCGACAGGGCCCGACAGAACCCGACAGAGCCCGACAGAGCCCAGTAGAGCCCGACAGAGCCCGACAGAGCCCGACAGAGCCCGACAGAGCCCGACAGGGCCCAGTAGAGCCCGACAGAGCCCGACAGAGCCCGACAGAGCCCGACAGGGCCCGACAGGGCCCGACAGGGCCCGACAGAGCCCGACAGAGCCGGACAGGGCCCAGTAGAGCCCGACAGAGCCCGACAGAGCCCGACAGAGCCCGACAAAGCCCGACAGGGCCCGACAGGGCCCTACAGAGCCCGACAGAGCCCGACAGAGCCCGACAGGGCCCAGTAGATCCCGACAGAGCCCAACAGAGCCCGACAGAGCCCGACAGGGCCCGACAGGGCCCGACAGGGCCCGACAGGGCCCGACAGAGCCCGACAGAGACCAGTAGAGCTCGACAGAGCCCGACAGAGCCCGACAGGGCCCGACAGGGCCCGAAGGAGCCCGACAGGGCCCGACAGGGCCCGACAGGGCCCAGTAGAGCCCGACAGAGCCCGACAGGGCCCGACAGGGCCCGACAGAGCCCGACAGAGCCCGACAGAGCCCGACAGGGCCCAGTAGAGCCCAGTAGAACCCGACAGAGCCCAATAGAGCCCGACAGAGCCCGACAGAGCCCTACAGAGCCCGACAGGGCCCGACAGGGCCCGACAGGGCCCGACAGAGCCCGACAGAGCCCGACAGGGCCCGACAGAGCCCGACAGGGCCCGACAGAGCCCGACAGAGCCCGACAGAGCCCAGTAGAGCCCGACAGAACCCGACAGAGCCCGACAGAGCTCGACAGGGCCCGACAGGGCCCGACAGAGCCCGACAGAGCCCGACAGGGCCCGACAGGGCCCGACAGAGCCCGACAGAGCCCAGTAGAGCCCGACAGAGCCCGACAGAGCCCGACAGAGCCCGACAGGGCCCGACAGGGCCCGACAGGGCCCGACAGGGCCCAGTAGAGCCCGACAGAGCCCGACAGAGCCTGACAGAGCCCGACAGAGCCCGACAGGGCCCGACAGAGCCCGACAGAGCCCGACAGAGCCCGACAGGGCCCGACAGAGCCCGACAGGGCCCGACAGGGCCCAGTAGAGCCCGACAGAGCCCGACAGAGCCCGACAGGGCCCGACAGGGCCCGACAGGTCCCGACAGGGCCCAGTAGAGCCCGACAGAGCCCGACAGGGCCCGACAGAGCTCGACAGAGCCCGACAGAGCCCGACAGGGCCCGACAGAGCCCGACAGAGCCCGACAGAGCCTGACAGGGCCCGACAGGGCCCAGTAGAGCCTGACAGAGCCCGACAGAGCCCGACAGAGCCCGACAGGGCCCGACAGAGCCCGACAGAGCCCAGTAGAGCTCGACAGAGCCCGACAGAGCCCGACAGAGCCCGACAGGGCCCAGTAGAGCCCGACAGAGCCCGACAGAGCCCGACAGGGCCCGACAGGGCCCAACAGAGCCCGACAGGGCCCGACAGGGCCCGACAGAGCCCGACAGAGCCCGACAGAGCCCGACAGAGCCCGACAGGGCCCAGTAGAGCCCGACAGAGCCCGACAGGGCCCGACAGGGCCCGACAGGGCCCGACAGAGACCAGTAGAGCCCGACAGAGCCCGACAGAGCCCGACAGAGCCCGACAGAGCCCGACAGAGCCCGACAGAGCCCAGTAGAACCCGACAGAGCCCGACAGAGCCCGACAGAGCCCGACAGAGCCCGACAGAGCCCGACAGAGCCCGACAGGGCCCGACAGAGCCCGACAGAGCCCGACAGGGCCCGACAGGGCCCGACAGGGCCCGACAGAGCCCGACAGAGCCCGACAGAACCCGACAGAACCCGACAGAACCCGACAGAGCCCGACAGAGCCCGACAGAGCCCGACAGGGCCCGACAGGGCCCAGTAGATCCCGACAGAGCCCGACAGAGCCCGACAGAGCCCGACAAAGCCCGACAAAGCCCGACAAAGCCCGACAGAGCCCGACAGAGCCCGACAGGGCCCAACAGGGCCCAACAGGGCCCGACAGAACCCGACAGAGCCCAGTAGAGCCCGACAGAGCCCGACAGAGCCCGACAGAGCCCGACAGGGCCCGACAGGGCCCGACAGGGCCCGACAGGGCCCAGTAGAGCCCGACAGAGCCCGACAGAGCCCGACAGGGCCCGACAGAGCCCGACAGAGCCCGACAGAGCCCGACAGAGCCCGACAAAGCCCGACAAAGCCCGACAGAGCCCGACAGAGCCCGACAGGGCCCAACAGTGCCCGAAAGAGCCCGACAGACCCCGACAGAGCCCAGTAGAGCCCGACAGAGCCCGACAGAGCCCGACAGAGCCCGACAGAGCCCGACAGAGCCCGACAGGGCCCGACAGGGCCCGACAGGGCCCGACAGGGCCCGACAGGGCACGACAGAGCTAGACAGGGCACGACAGGACCTGACAGAGCCCGACAGAGCCCAACAGAGCCCGACAGAGCCCGACAGGGCCCGACAGGGCCCGACAGGGCCCGACAGGGCCCGACAGAACCCGACAGAGCCCGACAGAGCCCAGTAGAGCCCGACAGAGCCCGACAGAGCCCGGCAGAGCCCGACAGGGCCCGACAGAGACCGACAGGGCCCGACAGAGACCGACAGGGCCCGACAGGGCCCAGTACAGCCCGACAGACCCCGACAGAGCCCGACAGGGCCCGACAGGGCCCGACAGAGCTCGACAGGGCCCGACAGGGCCCGACAGAGTCCGACAGGGCCCGACAGAGCCCGACAGAGCCCGACAGGGCCCGACAGGGCCCGACAGAGCCCGACAGAGCCCGACAGAGCCCAGTAGAGCTCAGTAGAACCCGACAGAGCCCGACAGAGCCCGACAGAGCCCGACAGAGCCCGACAGAGCCCGACAGGGCCCGACAGGGCCCGACAGGGCCCAGTAGAGCCCGACAGAGCCCGACAGGGCCCGACAGGGCCCAGTAGAGCTCGACAGAGCCCGACAGAGCCCGACAGGGCCCGACAGAGCCCGACAGGGCCCAGTAGAGCCCAACAGAGCCCGACAGGGCCCGACAGAGCCCGAGAGAGCCCGACAGAGCCCGACAGGGCCCGACAGGGCCCGACAGGGCCCGACAGGGCCCGACAGGGTCCAGTACAGCCCGACAGAGCCCGACAGAGCCCGACAGAGCCCGACAGGGCCCGACAGAGCCCGACAGGGCCCGACAGGGCCCGACAGGGCCCGACAGAGCCCAGTAGAGCTCGACAGAGCCCGACAGAGCCCGACAGGGCCCAGTAGAGCCCGACAGAGCCCGACAGAGCCCGACAGGGCCCGACAGGGCCCGACAGGGCCCGACAGGGCCCGACAGAGCCCGACAGAGCCCGACAGAGCCCGACAGATACCCGACAGAGCCCGACAGGGCCCAGTAGAGCCCGACAGAGCCCGACAGAGCCCGACAGGGCCCGACAGAGCCCGACAGAGCCCGACAGAGCCCGACAGGGCCCAGTAGAGCCCGACAGAGCCCGACAGAGCCCGACAGGGCCCGACAGGGCCCGACAGGGCCCGACAGAGACCAGTAGAGCCCGACAGAGCCCGACAGAGCCCGACAGGGCCCGACCGAGCCCGACCGAGCCCGACAGAGCCCGACAGAGCCCGACAGAGCCCGACAGGGCCCAGTAGAGCCCAGTAGAAACCGACAGAGCCCGACAGAGCCCGACAGAGCCCGACAGGGCCCGACAGGGCCCGACAGGGCCCGACAGGGCCCGACAGAGCTCGACAGGGACCGACAGGGCCCGACAGGGCCCGACAGGGACCGACAGGGCCCGACAGGGCCCGACAGAGCCCGACAGGGCCCGACAGGGCCCGACAGAGCCCGACAGAGCACAGTAGAGCCCGACAGAGCCCGACAGAGCCCGACAGAGCCCGACAGAGCCCGACAGAGCCCGACAGGGCCCAGTAGAGCCCAGTAGAACCCGACAGAGCCCGACAGAGCCCGACAGAGCCCGACAGAGCCCGACAGAGCCCGACAGGGCCCGACAGGGCCCGACAGGGCCCGACAGGGCCCGACAGAGCCCGACAGGGCCCGACAGGGCCCGACAGAACCCGACAGAACCCGACAGAGCCCGACAGAGCCCGACAGAGCCCGACAGAGCCCGACAGAGCCCGACAAAGCCCGACAGGGCCCAGTAGATCCCGACAGAGCCCGACAGAGCCCGACAGAGCCCGACAGAGCCCGACAAAGCCCGACAGGGCCCGACAGAGCCCGACAGGGCCCAACAGGGCCCGACAGAACCCGACAGAGCCCAGTAGAGCCCGACAGAGCCCGACAGAGCCCGACAGAGCCCGACAGAGCCCGACAGAGCCCGACAGGGCCCGACAGGGCCCGACAGAGCCCGACAGGGCCCAGTAGAGCCCGACAGAGCCCGACAGGGCCCGACAGAGCCCAACAGAGCCCGACAGAGCCCGACAGAGCCCGACAGAGCCCGACAGGGCCCGACAGGGCCCGACAGTGCCCGAAAGAGCCCGACAGAGCCCGACAGAGCCCAGTAGAGCCCGATAGAGCCCGACAGAGCCCGACAGAGCCCGACAGGGCCCGACAGGGCCCGACAGAGCCCGACAGGGCCCGACAGGGCCCGACAGGGCCCGACAGGGCACGACAGAGCTAGACAGGGCACGACAGGTCCTGACAGAGCCCGACAGAGCCCAACAGAGCCCGACAGAGCCCAACAGAGCCCGACAGGGCCCGACAGGGCCCGACAGGGCCCGACAGGGCCCGACAGAACCCGACAGAGCCCGACAGAACCCGACAGAGCCCGACAGAGCCCAGTAGAGCCCGACAGAGCCCGACAGAGCCCGACAGGGCCCAGTAGAGCCCGACAGAGCCCGACAGAGCCCGGCAGAGCCCGACAGGGCCCGACAGAGACCGACAGGGCCCAGTAGAGCCCGACAGAGCCCGACAGAGCCCGACAGGGCCCGACAGGGCCCAGTAGAGCCCGACAGAGCCCGACAGAACCCGACAGGGCCCGACAGGGCCCGACAGAGCCCGACAGGGCCCAGTAGAGATCGACAGAGCCCGACAGAGACCGACAGAGCCCGACAGAGCCTATTAGATCCCGACAGAGCCCGACAGAGCCCGACAGAGCCCGACAAGGCCCAGTAGAGCCCGACAGAGCCCAGTAGAGCCCGACAGAGCCCGACAGAGCCCGACAGGGCCCAGTAGAGCCCGACAGTGCCCGACAGAGCCCGACAGAGCCCGACAGGGCCCGACAGGGCCCAGTAGAGCCCGACAGAGCCCGACAGAGCCCAGTAGAGCCCGACAGAGCCCGGCAGATCCCGACAGAACCCGACAGAGCCCGACAGAGCCCAGTAGAGCCCGACAGAGCCCAACAGAGCCCGACAGAGCCCGACAGGGCCCGACAGGGCCCGACAGGGCCCAGTAGAGCCCGACAGAGCCCGACAGAGCCCGACAGGGCCCGACAGGGCCCGACAGGGCCCGACAGAGCCCGACAGGGCCCAGTAGAGCCCGACAGGGCCCGACAGAGCCCGAGAGAGCCCGACAGAGCCCGACAGGGCCCAGTAGAGCCCGACAGAGCCCGACAGAACCCGACAGGGCCCGACAGGGCCCAGTAGAGCCCGACAGAGCCCGACAGAGCCCGACAGGGCCCGACAGAGCCGAGTTTAGCCCAGTAGAGCCCGACAGGGCCCGACAGGGCCCGACAGGGAACAGTAGAGCCCAGTAGAGCCCGACAGAGCCCGACAGAGCCCGACAGAGCCCGACAGAGCCCGACAGAGCCCGACAGGGCCCGACAGGGCCCGACAGGGCCCGACAGGGCCCAGTTTAGCCCAGTAGAGCCGGACAGAACCCGACAGAGCCCGACAGGGCCCGACAGGGCCCGACAGGGCCCAGTAGAGCCCGACAGAGCCCGACAGAACCCGACAGGGCCCGACAGGGCCCGACAGAGCCCGACAGGGCCCGACAGGGCCCGACAGGGCCCAGTAGTGATCGACAGAGCCCGACAGAGACCGACAGAGCCCGACAGAGCCTATTAGATCCCGACAGAGCCCGACAGAGCCCGACAGAGCCCGACAAGGCCCAGTAGAGCCCGACAGAGCCCAGTAGAGCCCGACAGAGCCCAGTAGAGCCCGACAGAGCCCGACAGAGCCCGACAGGGCCCGACAGGGCCCAGTAGAGCCCGACAGTGCCCGACAGAGCCCGACAGAGCCCGACAGGGCCCGACAGGGCCCAGTAGAGCCCGACAGAGCCCGACAGAGCCCAGTAGAGCCCAGTAGAGCCCGACAGAGCCCGGCAGATCCCGACAGAACCCGACAGAGCCCGACAGAGCCCAGTAGAGCCCGACAGAGCCCAACAGAGCCCGACAGAGCCCGACAGAGCCCGACAGAGGCCGACAGAGGCCGACAGGGCCCGGTAGAGCCCGACAGAGCCCGCCAGAGCCCGCCAGAGCCCGACAGAGCTCGACAGGGCCCGACAGGGCCCGACAGAGCCCGACAGAGCCCGACAGAGCCCGACAGGGCCCGACAGGGCCCGACAGGGCCCAGTAGAGCCCGACAGAGCCCGACAGAGCCCGACAGGGCCCGACAGGGCCCGACAGGGCCCGACAGAGCCCAGTAGAGCCCGACAGAGCCCGACAGAGCCCGACAGAGCCCGACAGAGCCCGACAGAGCCCGACAGGGTCCGACAGGGCCCGACAGAGCCCAGTTTAGCCCAGTAGAGCCCGACAGAGCCCGACAGAGCCCGACAGGGCCCGACAGGGCCCGACAGGGCCCAGTAGAGCCCGACAGGGCCCGACAGAGCCCGACAGAGCCCGACAGAGCCCGACAGGGCCCAGTAGAGCCCGACAGAGCCCGACAGAGCCCGACAGGGCCCGACAGGGCCCAGTAGAGCCCGACAGAGCCCGACAGAACCCGACAGGGCCCGACAGGGCCCGACAGAGCCCGACAGGGCCCGACAGGGCCCGACAGGGCCCAGTAGAGATCGACAGAGCCCGACAGAGACCGACAGAGCCCGACAGAGCCTATTAGATCCCGACAGAGCCCGACAGAGCCCGACAGAGCCCGACAAGGCCCAGTAGAGCCCGACAGAGCCCAGTAGAGCCCGACAGAGCCCGACAGAGCCCGACAGGGCCCAGTAGAGCCCGACAGTGCTCGACAGAGCCCGACAGAGCCCGACAGGGCCCGACAGGGCCCAGTAGAGCCCGACAGAGCCCGACAGAGCCCAGTAGAGCCCGACAGAGCCCGGCAGATCCCGACAGAACCCGACAGAGCCCGACAGAGCCCAGTAGAGCCCGACAGAGCCCAACAGAGCCCGACAGAGCCCGACAGGGCCCGACAGGGCCCGACAGGGCCCAGTAGAGCCCGACAGAGCCCGACAGAGCCCGACAGGGCCCGACAGGGCCCGACAGGGCCCGACAGAGCCCGACAGGGCCCAGTAGAGCCCGACAGGGCCCGACAGAGCCCGAGAGAGCCCGACAGAGCCCGACAGGGCCCAGTAGAGCCCGACAGAGCCCGACAGAGCCCGACAGGGCCCGACAGGGCCCAGTAGAGCCCGACAGAGCGGGACAGAGCCCGACAGGGCCCGACAGAGCCGAGTTTAGCCCAGTAGAGCCCGACAGGGCGCGACAGGGCCCGACAGGGAACAGTAGAGCCCAGTAGAGCCCGACAGATCCCGACAGAGCCCGACAGAGCCCGACAGAGCCCGACAGGGCCCGACAGGGCCCGACAGGGCCCGACAGGGCCCAGTTTAGCCCAGTAGAGCCGGACAGAACCCGACAGAGCCCGACAGGGCCCGACAGGGCCCGACAGGGCCCAGTAGAGCCCGACAGAGCCCGACAGAACCCGACAGGGCCCGACAGGGCCCGACAGAGCCCGACAGGGCCCGACAGGGCCCGACAGGGCCCAGTAGTGATCGATAGAGCCCGACAGAGACCGACAGAGCCCGACAGAGCCCGACAGAGCCCGACAAGGCCCAGTAGAGCCCGACAGAGCCCAGTAGAGCCCGACAGAGCCCGACAGAGCCCGACAGGGCCCGACAGGGCCCAGTAGAGCCCGACAGTGCCCGACAGAGCCCGACAGAGCCCGACAGGGCCCGACAGGGCCCAGTAGAGCCCGACAGAGCCCGACAGAGCCCAGTAGAGCCCAGTAGAGCCCGACAGAGCCCGGCAGATCCCGACAGAACCCGACAGAGCCCGACAGAGCCCAGTAGAGCCCGACAGAGCCCAACAGAGCCCGACAGAGCCCGACAGAGCCCGACAGAGGCCGACAGAGGCCGACAGGGCCCGACAGGGCCCGGTAGAGCCCGACAGAGCCCGCCAGAGCCCGCCAGAGCCCGACAGAGCCCGACAGGGCCCGACAGGGCCCGACAGGGCCCGACAGAGCCCGACAGAGCCCGACAGGGCCCGACAGGGCCCGACAGGGCCCAGTAGAGCCCGACAGAGCCCGACAGAGCCCGACAGGGCCCGACAGGGCCCGACAGGGCCCGACAGAGCCCAGTAGAGCCCGACAGAGCCCGACAGAGCCCGACAGAGCCCGACAGAGCCCGACAGGGTCCGACAGGGCCCGACAGAGCCCAGTTTAGCCCAGTAGAGCCCGACAGAGCCCGACAGAGCCCGACAGGGCCCGACAGGGCCCGACAGGGCCCAGTAGAGCCCGACAGGGCCCGACAGAGCCCGAGAGAGCCCGACAGAGCCCGACAGGGCCCAGTAGAGCCCGACAGAGCCCGACAGAGCCCGACAGGGCCCGACAGGGCCCAGTAGAGCCCGACAGAGCCCGACAGAACCCGACAGGGCCCGACAGGGCCCGACAGAGCCCGACAGGGCCCGACAGGGCCCGACAGGGCCCAGTAGAGATCGACAGAGCCCGACAGAGACCGACAGAGCCCGACAGAGCCTATTAGATCCCGACAGAGCCCGACAGAGCCCGACAGAGCCCGACAGAGCCCGACAGAGCCCAGTAGAGCCCGACAGAGCCCGACAGAGCCCGACAGGGCCCAGTAGAGCCCGACAGTGCCCGACAGAGCCCGACAGAGCCCGACAGGGCCCGACAGGGCCCAGTAGAGCCCGACAGAGCCCGACAGAGCCCAGTAGAGCCCGACAGAGCCCGGCAGATCCCGACAGAACCCGACAGAGCCCGACAGAGCCCAGTAGAGCCCGACAGAGCCCAACAGAGCCCGACAGAGCCCGACAGGGCCCGACAGGGCCCGACAGGGCCCAGTAGAGCCCGACAGAGCCCGACACGGCCCGACAGGGCCCGACAGGGCCCAGTAGAGCCCGACAGAGACCTACAGAGCCCGACAGGGCCCGACAGGGCCCAGTACAGCCCGACAGAGCCCGACAGGGCCCGACAGGGCCCGACAGGGCCCAGTAGAGCCCGACAGAGCCCGACAGAGCCCGACAGAGCCCGACAGAGCCCGACAGAGCCCGACAGGGCCCAGTTTAGCCCAGTAGAGCCCGACAGAGCCCGACAGAGCCCGACAGAGCCCAGTAGAGCCCGACAGAGCCCGACAGGGCCCGACAGAGCCTGATAGAGCCCGACAGGGCCCGACAGGGCCCGACAGAGCCCAGTAGATCCCGACAGAGCCCGACAGGGCCGACAGGGCCTGACAGGGCCCAGTAGAGCCCGACAGAGCCCGACAGAGCCCGACAGAGCCCGACAGAGCCCGACAGGGTCCGACAGGGCCCGACAGAGCCCAGTTTAGCCCAGTAGAGCCCGACAGAGCCCGACAGAGCCCGACAGGGCCCGACAGGGCCCGACAGGGCCCAGTAGAGCCCGACAGGGCCCGACAGAGCCCGAGAGAGCCCGACAGAGCCCGACAGGGCCCAGTAGAGCCCGACAGAGCCCGACAGGGCCCGACAGGGCCCAGTAGAGCCCGACAGAGCCCGACAGAGCCCGACAGGGCCCGACAGAGCCGAGTTTAGCCCAGTAGAGCCCGACAGGGCCCGACAGGGCCCGACAGGGAACAGTAGAGCCCAGTAGAGCCCGACAGAGCCCGACAGAGCCCGACAGAGCCCGACAGAGCCCGACAGGGCCCGACAGGGCCCGACAGGGCCCGACAGGGCCCAGTTTAGCCCAGTAGAGCCGGACAGAACCCGACAGAGCCCGACAGGGCCCGACAGGGCCCGACAGGGCCCAGTAGAGCCCGACAGAGCCCGACAGAACCCGACAGGGCCCGACAGGGCCCGACAGAGCCCGACAGGGCCCGACAGGGCCCGACAGGGCCCAGTAGTGATCGACAGAGCCCGACAGAGACCGACAGAGCCCGACAGAGCCTATTAGATCCCGACAGAGCCCGACAGAGCCCGACAGAGCCCGACAAGGCCCAGTAGAGCCCGACAGAGCCCAGTAGAGCCCGACAGAGCCCGACAGAGCCCGACAGGGCCCGACAGGGCCCAGTAGAGCCCGAAAGTGCCCGACAGAGCCCGACAGAGCCCGACAGGGCCCGACAGGGCCCAGTAGAGCCCGACAGAGCCCGACAGAGCCCAGTAGAGCCCAGTAGAGCCCGACAGAGCCCGGCAGATCCCGACAGAACCCGACAGAGCCCGACAGAGCCCAGTAGAGCCCGACAGAGCCCAACAGAGCCCGACAGAGCCCGACAGAGCCGACAGAGGCCGACAGAGGCCGACAGGGCCCGGTAGAGCCCGACAGAGCCCGCCAGAGCCCGCCAGAGCCCGACAGAGCTCGACAGGGCCCGACAGGGCCCGACAGAGCCCGACAGAGCCCGACAGAGCCCGACAGGGCCCGACAGGGCCCGACAGGGCCCAGTAGAGCCCGACAGAGCCCGACAGAGCCCGACAGGGCCCGACAGGGCCCGACAGGGCCCGACAGAGCCCAGTAGAGCCCGACAGAGCCCGACAGAGCCCGACAGAGCCCGACAGAGCCCGACAGGGTCCGACAGGGCCCGACAGAGCCCAGTTTAGCCCAGTAGAGCCCGACAGAGCCCGACAGAGCCCGACAGAGCCCGACAAGGCCCAGTAGAGCCCGACAGAGCCCAGTAGAGCCCGACAGAGCCCGACAGAGCCCGACAGGGCCCAGTAGAGCCCGACAGTGCTCGACAGAGCCCGACAGAGCCCGACAGGGCCCGACAGGGCCCAGTAGAGCCCGACAGAGCCCGACAGAGCCCAGTAGAGCCCGACAGAGCCCGGCAGATCCCGACAGAACCCGACAGAGCCCGACAGAGCCCAGTAGAGCCCGACAGAGCCCAACAGAGCCCGACAGAGCCCGACAGGGCCCGACAGGGCCCGACAGGGCCCAGTAGAGCCCGACAGAGCCCGACAGAGGCCCGACAGGGCCCGACAGGGCCCGACAGGGCCCGACAGAGCCCGACAGGGCCCAGTAGAGCCCGACAGGGCCCGACAGAGCCCGAGAGAGCCCGACAGAGCCCGACAGGGCCCAGTAGAGCCCGACAGAGCCCGACAGAGCCCGACAGGGCCCGACAGGGCCCAGTAGAGCCCGACAGAGCCCGACAGAGCCCGGACAGGGCCCGACAGGGCCCGACAGAGCCGAGTTTAGCCCAGTAGAGCCCGACAGGGCCCGACAGGGCCCGACAGGGAACAGTAGAGCCCAGTAGAGCCCGACAGAGCCCGACAGAGCCCGACAGAGCCCGACAGAGCCCGACAGGGCCCGACAGGGCCCGACAGGGCCCGACAGGGCCCAGTTTAGCCCAGTAGAGCCGGACAGAACCCGACAGAGCCCGACAGGGCCCGACAGGGCCCGACAGGGCCCAGTAGAGCCCGACAGAGCCCGACAGAACCCGACAGGGCCCGACAGGGCCCGACAGAGCCCGACAGGGCCCGACAGGGCCCGACAGGGCCCAGTAGTGATCGACAGAGCCCGACAGAGACCGACAGAGCCCGACAGAGCCCGACAGAGCCCGACAAGGCCCAGTAGAGCCCGACAGAGCCCAGTAGAGCCCGACAGAGCCCGACAGAGCCCGACAGGGCCCGACAGGGCCCAGTAGAGCCCGACAGTGCCCGACAGAGCCCGACAGAGCCCGACAGGGCCCGACAGGGCCCAGTAGAGCCCGACAGAGCCCGACAGAGCCCAGTAGAGCCCAGTAGAGCCCGACAGAGCCCGGCAGATCCCGACAGAACCCGACAGAGCCCGACAGAGCCCAGTAGAGCCCGACAGAGCCCAACAGAGCCCGACAGAGCCCGACAGAGCCCGACAGAGGCCGACAGAGGCCGACAGGGCCCGACAGGGCCCGACAGGGCCCGGTAGAGCCCGACAGAGCCCGCCAGAGCCCGCCAGAGCCCGACAGGGCCCGACAGGGCCCGACAGGGCCCGACAGAGCCCGACAGAGCCCGACAGGGCCCGACAGGGCCCGACAGGGCCCAGTAGAGCCCGACAGAGCCCGACAGAGCCCGACAGGGCCCGACAGGGCCCGACAGGGCCCGACAGGGCCCAGTAGAGCCCGACAGAGCCCGACAGAGCCCGACAGAGCCCGACAGAGCCCGACAGGGTCCGACAGGGCCCGACAGAGCCCAGTTTAGCCCAGTAGAGCCCGACAGAGCCCGACAGGGCCCGACAGGGCCCAGTAGAGCCCGACAGGGCCCGACAGAGCCCGAGAGAGCCCGACAGAGCCCGACAGGGCCCAGTAGAGCCCGACAGAGCCCGACAGAGCCCGACAGGGCCCGACAGGGCCCAGTAGAGCCCGACAGAGCCCGACAGAACCCGACAGGGCCCGACAGGGCCCGACAGAGCCCGACAGGGCCCGACAGGGCCCGACAGGGCCCAGTAGAGATCGACAGAGCCCGACAGAGACCGACAGAGCCCGACAGAGCCTATTAGATCCCGACAGAGCCCGACAGAGCCCGACAGAGCCCGACAGAGCCCAGTAGAGCCCGACAGAGCCCGACAGAGCCCGACAGGGCCCAGTAGAGCCCGACAGTGCCCGACAGAGCCCGACAGAGCCCGACAGGGCCCGACAGGGCCCAGTAGAGCCCGACAGAGCCCGACAGAGCCCAGTAGAGCCCGACAGAGCCCGGCAGATCCCGACAGAAACCCGACAGAGCCCGACAGAGCCCAGTAGAGCCCGACAGAGCCCAACAGAGCCCGACAGAGCCCGACAGGGCCCGACAGGGCCCGACAGGGCCCAGTAGAGCCCGACAGAGCCCGACACGGCCCGACAGGGCCCGACAGGGCCCAGTAGAGCCCGACAGAGACCTACAGAGCCCGACAGGGCCCGACAGGGCCCAGTACAGCCCGACAGAGCCGACAGGGCCCGACAGGGCCCGACAGGGCCCAGTAGAGCCCGACAGAGCCCGACAGAGCCCGACAGAGCCCGACAGAGCCCGACAGAGCCCGACAGGGCCCAGTTTAGCCCAGTAGAGCCCGACAGAGCCCGACAGAGCCCGACAGAGCCCGACAGAGCCCAGTAGAGCCGACAGAGCCCGACAGGGCCCGACAGAGCCTGATAGAGCCCGACAGGGCCCGACAGGGCCCGACAGAGCCCAGTAGATCCCGACAGAGCCCGACAGGGCCGACAGGGCCTGACAGGGCCCAGTAGAGCCCGACAGAGCCCGACAGAGCCCGACAGAGCCCGACAGAGCCCGACAGGGTCCGACAGGGCCCGACAGAGCCCAGTTTAGCCCAGTAGAGCCCGACAGAGCCCGACAGAGCCCGACAGGGCCCGACAGGGCCCGACAGGGCCCGACAGAGCCCGACAGGGCCCAGTAGAGCCCGACAGGGCCCGACAGAGCCCGAGAGAGCCCGACAGAGCCCGACAGGGCCCAGTAGAGCCCGACAGAGCCCGACAGGGCCCGACAGGGCCCAGTAGAGCCCGACAGAGCCCGACAGAGCCCGACAGGGCCCGACAGAGCCGAGTTTAGCCCAGTAGAGCCCGACAGGGCCCGACAGGGCCCGACAGGGAACAGTAGAGCCCAGTAGAGCCCGACAGAGCCCGACAGAGCCCGACAGAGCCCGACAGGGCCCGACAGGGCCCGACAGGGCCCGACAGGGCCCAGTTTAGCCCAGTAGAGCCGGACAGAACCCGACAGAGCCCGACAGGGCCCGACAGGGCCCGACAGGGCCCAGTAGAGCCCGACAGAGCCCGACAGAACCCGACAGGGCCCGACAGGGCCCGACAGAGCCCGACAGGGCCCGACAGGGCCCGACAGGGCCCAGTAGTGATCGACAGAGCCCGACAGAGACCGACAGAGCCCGACAGAGCCTATTAGATCCCGACAGAGCCCGACAGAGCCCGACAGAGCCCGACAAGGCCCAGTAGAGCCCGACAGAGCCCAGTAGAGCCCGACAGAGCCCGACAGAGCCCGACAGGGCCCGACAGGGCCCAGTAGAG